>NC_133237.1:10571045-10873773 GCF_040436345.1 Pagrus major
TTCTTGTTCCATTCAACTTATCGATACGGAAAGCGAAGGTTGCACCTCCTCAGTCTGCAGTTTGTACACAATGCTTTTACTGGAGCAGGTGCTCAAAAGTGTGTCTAAATTTAAAGCAACATTATGTCACGTTTTCACCTTAACAACAGCTTCAAAATCACTTGTTTCTGCACTACGTGACATCAGTGAGAGGGTAGGATCACAGTGCCACGTGCATGTTTATTTCAGGATACAAGTTTTCAACACATAACGTTGTCATGACGTAATGAGTTTTGTTTATAGTATTTATTATGTCTGACAAACTGTTACATACCTGGGTTTTGTGTTTATGATAGTAGTTGCACTCTAAAACTGACAAGGCGCCAAATCACACAAGATGCCAATTTCTACATAATGGCAAAAAAACAAACTGCAACACCATTATCCCTCCACACCAGCTAGATCCTGAGATGAAAGCCATTTGATTGACAGCTCATTTGAGCAGATAGGAGCTTATATGCCTGGTCTAGAGCCTACAACAGCCAGTGAGTGATGGTGTAGACCAGTGACCCACTTCTCTCTTTTTTCTCCTCTCTCCTAAGCCCCTTACATGGCAGCCTTTCGGAAGATTGATGCATCATGTAGCCAATGAGATTTCAAATCCAGCAATATATAGTTTATATCAGTTTTTAAAGCCCTTAAGGCAAGATGAAGCTAATAAAAAAAGAATTCAGTGTGTTCAAACTCCTATAAATTAATGCCAGAACACTTACAGAGCTTCTGGCAGCTTGGGGAAAAAACCTTTTAATAGAGCCGAAAACCATGCCTGTACTCCGAATGGTTCAACAGACTGGGCGTTTTAGGATCATTTTACATAAATGTCCAGGATTAACAGGAGGTTAAGGTTAGGGGGGAAAAAGCTGACTGTTGAAAACCTATAAATGAACAGTTTCCCGTGGTAAAGTCCCATGTTTTGTTGACCCATCGATCACCTGACCTCCCACTTTGCTCGCATCATGTACACTACAGTCATGAGAGCACTTTTTCACTTGATATAAACATATGTTGTTTTCAAAATGACTGAAACGACTGATGCTGACAGTGTCCTTGAATAACCACAATGAATGCCAGGAATCTGAATCATGATGAAAACATGAAACATGCAAAGACATATATCTTTAGAAAATGGCATATGAGTAATCCAAAATTCACACCAAGAGCAGTATGTCAAAGGCACTAAGGACACTTCAGAAATGTACGATATGTCTAACCTGTGTTTGACCTGTTTGAATGCCATAACTGTTGGTAGAGCTGGACTTCTTGATATCAGTAGTACCCTGAAAATGATTGGTCCGTCTCAGAAGTGAAAACTAACAGCAAGAGAGGTCATTTCCCCGTCAACAGGCCTGCCAAACACTTAAATCCTGTCCATGCAGTCAAATGCAGTGCCGACAAGAAGTCTTATTTTCCATATTTTCTCATTTTAAACAACATCTCCATCCCGCCAGACTTTGATGTTAGGAACCTTTAGTTCGCCTTTCCAACACAGCATGTAAGTGATGCACTTGAAGTAAAAGTTCTGTGAAACACCTTTTTTCTGTTTACACACCGTGCTTAGAAAAGGCAGCACGTGTGTCTGCACAGTTAAAAAAGGTGCTGAATGACTCATCCTGCATAAAAGTGTAGTGTGACTGATGCTTGAGCGTGACTCTGGCGCTAAGTCAAAGTGAGAACACCAGTGTGGAATACTGACCTTTAACATTTAAAGTTTCTTATTCGCTCGCTTTGAAAAAGCCACCAAAGAAACATGAGTCATCCAACATTAATGTTCATGTCCGTGTGTGTGTGTGTGAATGTGTCTGTGATTGTGTGTGTGCGTGATGTAATTGCCAACGACACATTAAGCTGTGGGGAACTGGCAGAGTCATGATGTGCAACCTCATATGGTATGGAGGTGATGTGACAGATCTCAGTGCATGCACAACGCACACACACACATACAGACTAACACACGTGCACGTACAGATGCACACAGAGTACAATGTGTCACAGGCCTGTCATAATATCCTGCTTAGATGTGCATCTCCTGCACTAATGTGCCACTGAGTAAATCTCTATATTTAGATCCTGTTGATTCTTTTGTACAAACTCCATACAGTATTGAGAATACAACATGTTTTTTACAAGTTACAGGACACTACTGTACAGTGGTAGCCACACTTCCTTCCTGGGCTTTTAAATTTAAAGAAAACTCTTTTTTTGGTTTTCAAACAGTTTATTTACAGGATGTCTATGAATTAGAGTTAATACTCAAAGAAATAGTCCGAAGAAGATCAATACCACTCTTGTGCTTGTATGGTAATTATGAAGGTGGGGCCGGTAGTCGGCTAGCTGTGCGTCGCATTAATGCTGCGTTCCATTGCAAGTCAGAAGTCGGTATTTTCAAGTCAGTATTCCCGGCTTCTGATCTAAATGCGTCCCAGTGTATTTGCTTTGGGAAACATGGACGTATGGAAAGTCTCTGAACTTCACAAGCAACTACAGAAGCTGATTTAACAGATTAGGGCACTTAAAAAAAACACAGGATGAGTCGACTCCCTCCTCATGCTTGTAAAGACTTCTACTGAGCATAAAATCAACTGAGTGGAAGTGAAAATGACAACTACACAGTTGTATTTATTTCACGTTTCACAAAACAAACACTATATAAAGTAAAAAGGGATAAAACCATAAAAGGTATCTGAGTATCTGACTTGGAATTCCAACGTGGGTGACCCTTCCATTGCACTTTTCCGTGTCAGAGGTTGTTTTTTTTCTCCGAGTGCTGTGGAATGCAGCATTAGACTGGAAGTTATGGATGCATTAAGGAGGATCTGGATACAGTGTCGGAGGTGGAATCCAATGAAAGGCGCGCAGTGGCACATGAAACCAGAAAAGCACTTCCCACTGTAAATAAATTACCTAGGTGATATCATAGTGCACATGCTCTGTGAGCCGCAGTAGCCCATAACATATGCACACCAGAGACCTCCACCTGTTCTATTATTCTTTTAATTTTTATCCTTTCGCTATCTTAAAGCAACATTATGTAGAAATTGGCATTTTCTGCAACTTGGCGCTCGTTGGCTGTTGTAGGCTCTAGGTCGGGCATAGAAGCTAAAATGGCTGCCATCTCAGGATCTCCAGTCTAGAGGGATAATAACATCTGCTCTGATTTTTTTTTTAAGCAACATTGTGTGATTGTTCTGTGTGATCTGGCGCCCCCCACAGATTCTGAGTGCAACACCACTGTCTTAAATACAAATCCCAGGTCTGTAACAATTCATGTAGGTGCTAACTACAAGCAAAAGTTATTACATCATACCACTGTTGGGTCTTGAAAACTTGTATCTTGAGGTAAAAGCTTATGTAACGCTGTGATCCTACCCTCTCACTGGAGTTGTATACTGTAGAAACAAATGATGGGGGGCGGAGTGGCTGAGACAGAGACGCCATTCACCCTATTACAAGTACCATCAAAATGTTTTTGAAGCTGTTATTTTAAGGTAAAAAGGTTATATACAGTAATGTTGCTTTAAATGAAGATAAAGTGATTTAATTGTGCAGCTCCTCAAGGCACATGACAGGATGAGGCAAAATCTGAAGGCATGCCTGCATTCATACCTGACACCTTTTATCTTATCAGTCTGTAGACGTTTATTTTATCTACTAATGCCAAATAAAGTTCGACAAACAATCAACTACTATGATACTTGATATATTTCTATATTACGTGACATATTTGTTAATGGACTGATTCAAGAATTCATTTGAAACTTTGTAAAAATTACATAAAAGCAGCAACACATGTACCAGACAGGTCACAAAATTAAAACTGAGGTGAAGTGCTCGCCACATGAAAGCCTTCCTTTCCCCCTTGTTATCCTCCTTCACACTGGCTGTCAATCAGGGCCTTTGATGTTTCATATTCTAATAATTCCCAACCGCCCAACAATTGTGTGAGCAGTGAAATACTGAGGATATTTTGCCTCTGTATTTGAAAATGAATGCATACAACATACTCATTCATTTCTTGTTGCGTTGTTACATTTTACAATACTGATGTATGCTTGTAACAAAATCTGTCGGCACACTTGGGCCGAATGGCATAAGATTGAATGGGTGAGACTGTAATTGTGAAACCACTCATTTCAGGTGGGTTTTGGGCCAGTGTGCATCACATGTGGATTTACCACTACATCAAATTGGCTCCAGTGTCAGCATACTTCCTGATGGCTTGTTGGAAACTTAAAGTGACTATGAGGAAATTTTAAGTGTTCATGATTCCTGTGATGATTACAAATGACCTGTAACAGCAAACGAGACCATCAGGGAAAAGACTGCTGTTTTTATGTAGTTATTATTAATGCCTGTGCTCATGTCCGATCCAAAACAAATGCACGCAGCGCCGGCATGCGCTCGCAAAGATCTTTACAACAAGATTTAATTTTGCGATGTGAAGAGACAAGAGTTTTTGCCATGTCAGAGATGTCTAGGTATTGTGTTGCAAAGATATCTCCTCAAATTAGCATGCTAACCAGCTAGCCCTGGCCTGTGCTTATTGTTGTCTCAGAGCACTCAGAGTCCGGACCGCATGGCTAACTGAGTTAATTAACTAAGCGCAGCCAAAATCAGCACAAATTGGTCTTTACTCTGGGGATACGCTGACCCCCTAATTGTTTGGAGTATGAATTCAAGTGGTGGCCGATTCTTACATATTGCATCTTTAAAGACAAATGTTTATTATTTCTTTGTTTTTATTTTATATTTATTTTGCTTGAATTTAAAAACTGTTGAATGGAGCCAAAATAAATGTGAGGGCCGCTTCATTCGAGTCGATTCCTGCGCCCCCTCCTCTGCCTTTCTGTGTCAATTATTAGCTCTTCCAACTATCTGAACCAAACTGCTTACATGCCACACTTTGTTACACGACATTATGATGGTCTTTTACGGTCTATGCATCTGAGTTATAGTGATGTCTGTTGGCTCCGACTCGGGGTGAAATTGCATTAGCCAACCGGGTTTCGCACACATAATGGAGTGTTTCCTGCTGCTCCATGAAAGATGATGTAATTTCTCTTCTAATCTGAGCCACGTTCGTGTCTGCAGCTGGTAAAGTTGCTTCCAGCTGCATGAAAGATTAACCCATTTTAACCCGCAGGATTTAACTATTTCAAGGTGGAAGTTGGACGTGAGGGGTCGTATAGTTGGTTCAGAGATTTTGTTTATGTTTGTGTGGATGATTCCCAGTAAATACAAAATTTGACGCTGCTTGAAATATGTGGAACCTGTATATCCACAGCTTTTGAACAATAGCAAAAAAGTCTCCTCTCCTCTCTAAAACCAGTAGCATTTTAATCCCAACACTTCACACCTTCTTCTTTTCTATTTTTTGGTGGTGTTACCCCACTGCCAAGGCTGTATAACTCCGCATTATTCCTCTAAGCCTTCCTCTCCACTCTCCCTTAACACGGGACCTTGCTTGTCTGCCAGCGAGGCTTCCAATCAGTCTGCTGTGCGGTGTTAAAGTCTTTTTAATCCGCGCAAGTGAAGAAGAAAGATAATTGCAAACAATCGAGGAGAAAGTAAAAGGCAGCGAGGCGAGCGCGGTGAGGAGATGTCGGTGTGGGAAAATGTTGGCTTTTATCGCCGCGAGATAAAACAGTGATATCAAACATAATGATGCGCACACACGCCTTCGCACACCCTCGCCATCGCACGCGCGTACCAATAGGGGTAATGATCAGGCAGCTTATCAGTTTACTGTTTTTCAGGGAAGGCAATCACAAAGCTGGAACAATAATTAAGCCATTAGAAATCAAACTGTCAGTTGCAAACACACTCACTTTGTCTCTTCCTCTCTCTCCCTCACACACACACACACACACACACACACACACACACACACACACACACACACACACACACAAATACACACACACAGAGACAGCAATTTGCAACAGAGAGCACTGAACAAAAAAAGTTGCAGCCAAAATTAAAATACCAGAACATAATTGATTCAAAATCTGTTTCTCACTCGATCTTGCGGCTGCTTTCCGTCTTATCATCATCATTACTCTGGCTGTTTCTGCTCAGTTTAAATGCTAATGTATGCGATGCATCATATTTCAGCAGCACCTTCAGGTCTTCTGTTGTGCTTTTGTGCCGCGTTTCCCACGGATTGCTTGTCAATCAAGTGATCTGTGGGAAACACACACTGACAGTGACAAACACACCGCTTCCTACGCAGTGTACATTACCAGGGACTCAAGCACTGGTGAGGAACGACTTCCACTCATTAAAAAACATAAAGATCAAAGTGAAGAGTTTAAATGTGTTGTCATTCAATGGTATGGAAGATTACGCCTTAATTAAATGCTGTTTGCCTAAAAGAGTACAAACAAACCTCTGCATAAAAGGGATTAGGCATGGGATGATTGAATTTCCTGACCAAAATAATTGCAATTCAAGATCTAATTCTGATAATCATCAAAATTAGTCAAAACTAAAATGGCACTAAATGTACTAGAATTACAAATGTTAGATTTTATTAAGAAACAAACATTTTCTATTCCATCACAGACACGACTCACATACTTCTTTGTGAAAAAACCCCTCAAACCATTCAGCAAACAGAACTGAACAGTGCTCTTGGACCTGGATTCCACAGTATTTCCACACATTCATTTTAAAGGTGTTATTGAAAACATTCAGTGTTAGCTAAATGTGTCAGTCCATCTCCCCCTTCCTCCATCGCACTCACATCACAGCACCCCCGTTGTTCGAATCGTCTGCCACCTCAAATGGTTGCCAATTTGTTGCAATAGCTAACGTTGCTTACACTAGCCAATGTTAACATTGCTAATGCTAACTAGCACACATAAAAGTTGCTACAGTTAGCCACCATTATTAATGCTACGTAATGTGAACATTTGGGAAACAGTATACAGTATACTGGGTGCATCCTGTAGAACAGATATACCACATGATACCAACAGTGTCACACTATTGGCTCACAAACCTTGTTAGAAGTTGGAACCAACTGTCAGAATTCAAACAGAGACAAACAAAACAATCATTTTGGACCTGACAAGTATTTTTTTACTTACTTTTTTTTAAGGGGAAGGGATGCTTTTATTCTGCACCTTTCTACAAGCTCTGTAGAAGTATTATTTTCCAAAAATGATGTGTAAATACATAAAAACGTCATCGATGCAACCTTTAACTTTTTTTATGAGGGTTATAATGGACAAGTTGAACCTTCAGCCCAGCCTCCTAGCCTTCAGCTTAGGATGTTGGAATAACTGGAAAGATGGAGGCTCTGCCTTGTGACAATTCAAAATAAATCAGGAAATCACTTTACATTATTTTATTCCATGACCTTTTCTTGCATCCATCTCACACATGCTGGCGGCTTCCTTTCTAATATCTCAGGGTTCCACAAGCGAACCTGGGAAGAAAAATAATGTATTAAAAATCGTGACCCTACAGTCTGTGATTGAGTTTTTACATATTTAAAACAACATCTAAACAACACAAGTCTACGGTCCTTTTAACTTCACTGTTCACTGCTTACCAGCAGTAAGATCTGACTGGGATGTTGAGTGAACTTCGCCTGTGCACACCTCTGGTCAGTGCTACCTGTCACGTCCTCTGCTCTCTAACTTACTTCCACCTCGCCCATCTCTCCTCTCCAGCTGTCCCTCGTGTAGTCCAGTAATTGCACTGATTATTGCTGCTGTTACAAGTAAAGGATCTTAGAGTCTGTGGATTATTTAGCGAGGTCTCTTCTCTTCTCTCCTCCACTCTGCCTTCTCTCAGAGGACTAACTGTGTGTGTGTGTGTGTTTGCTACCACTGTTAGCCTGACTGGACCTAAAGCACATGCTGACATAATCAGGCAGAACTAATTATACATGTGAACATACCATTAAAAAAACATTTGAAAAAAAAGCTCATAAATGCACATGCAGGGTTATTTGCAGATTTAGAAAACAGGCCACCATGCAGAAACACAGTCACATTCGCTCACACACACACCGCAAAGATAAAGGTCATCTTTTTTTGTTTTAAACATCTCTGACCTTTGAGTCGTGGAAGCCGCATGTCTGCGCTTTACATTGAATTTGTTTTAACAGGATAAAATATGGATGATATGCTTGGTATTGTGGCAGCAGCGGAGGAGGACTCAGCTTCTGCGAGTGTGTGTGCGCCTGTGTGTGTGTGTGTGCGTCCTTGCCAAGGTCTCGGCGTAGAAAGCTTTGCATAGAAAGGGAGCTAAGACAGCACTTGAAAGGGAACAAGCGAGACAACAAGCAAGCGAAAGACGAAAATGAGGGTGTAATGAAAGAGGAACATGAAAAGTGTTTGAAAGCTTTGTGACACGTCTGTCGTTTTGCAGAGGTCACTGTGGTCTGAGCAATTAGGATGCAAGATTGTCTGGGGGCAAGAGAGAGAGAGAGAGACTCACCAAACACTGTAAGTAAGAGCCAACAAATCAGAAACACACACAAGTACTCAGAGGTAGTACAAATACCTCGTTTTACTTGTATTTCTTACATTTTAAATCAAATATATGTACTTCATTCTTAAAACAGGCTCATTACTCTCATTTTAAAGGTGCAATATGTAAGAATTTTGGTTGAAAACATTCAAAAATGTACTACAATTACTAACAGAATGTGAAGAAATAACAGGTTTGACTTAATGTTGGAGATGTCTTTGTTAGGGTAGCAGGGATACAGTATCTACTGAAGTTAGCATGCTAACCAGCTAGCCCTAGGCCTGCCTCCAAGCAGTCCAATGCTCCTGTGATAGTGGAGTAAACGCCAACACTCCCCCCGGGTGTCCAGTTAGCTGCACAGCTAACTGGGCTAACAAGCTAACAGTAGCTACAATCACGGATGTGACAGAATACAATTAGCAGCAGCAGTTAGCTGTTACTCTGGTGACACGCTGCCTGTATTTGTTTTCAGTATGAATTCAACAGGGGCTAATTCTTACATATTGCACCTTTAATGCATTTGAGGGGAATTATCCATTATTTCTATTTTGCATCTTTGCACGCAACTTTCCCGACATCACAAGGCTGATTTCAACTTATCAGTGCATATGGCAGATGCAGCACGACCGGAGCAGATTCTGAGAAGCAACACATTCCCGAATCAGTACTTCTACTTTTACCTGAGTCTTTTTTTAACGCAAGTATCTGTACTTCTTGAGGAAAGTGTGTGTGCTTCTGCCACCTCTGCTAGTATTGATATAGTAGGCATGGACCTGCATCATAGCATATCGAAGCTACCTCTGACTTCAACACCCACAAACGGAGCTTAGAGTCTCCAGAGGGAACATATTATCCAGCCGACCGACCATAAAGACATCTGCACCTCCTCAGTTTTCAGCAATGTGAACATGAATAAACCATGAAAACTGTGTCCAATATATATGTGTTTGATCTAATTAAGTTAGCCGGGAGGACGTGTCCCTTTTTTGAAAGAGTTTCTTGGATCAGTCTGATGAGTACGTGACACGTCGTTAAAGAGAGGGAAGGTGTAATTGAGAAGGGGGGAAAAGGAGGAATATGCTAACATTTCAATTTTCAGGTCCGTCTTCTCGCAAGATCGATTCTGTCTCCGAGGGACAGTGACGAGTAGATGAAATTCTCTCTACCTCGCCCCCTCTCTCTTGCACACACACACACACACACACACACACACACACACACACACACACACACACACACACACAATCTGCCATTTCGTCCAAAACTCATGACAAACACTCAACAACTGAGCTAAAAGGATTTGCATTTGCACAGTTAAAATGATTAACCCCAAATGGCAAAGCACAGTAAGAGTAATATTATTTACCGTGATTTGAATCAATCATTTTAAGAGTTCGTACCCTAAAAAATATTTTCTGTGTGTGTTTGCTTTCTTTTTACTACTGTCCTTGGAAAAACGTCCTCTCAAGGATAGAAAGATGCTGAAAATGTTCCAAAGTCAGAACATTTTCTCTCACCTCTTCAAGGTGATAATTCACATGAGTGTTGTTTTCCTGGCTTTGGCAACACTTTAGGTGATGAGAGGTTATTGCTTCGCTGTCTCGCACTCAATACAGGTACTGACCTGAACACTGCAATAAAACAAGGCTGAGCTCTGTGAGGCTGTAAGAAAAACACATTGGAAAATGGATCATTTGAGGTCCGAAGCTGGTTTGTGATTTGCAGGAGTTGCAGTGAAATAAATGTAAGATTGGCCGGATGGTGGTTTTAGCATAGAGATCTTTTGTCAAAGAGATTTTATGAGATTTTCTTAAAAGAGAGTTTGGTTAGGGTTAAGTGAAAGTCATGGACATGGACCATGTAATGATGTGAAGTATAGTGACGGCATACTCCCTTACAAATCCTGTGATTTTAAGAGTTGTTGCATCATTAGGAGAAACTTAACAAACTTTGTGAAACGGCTACGGCGAATTGTACATCACTGGTGCCTTCTTGTAAATTCGACATTAAATAGAAACATTAACGGTTTCTCGTGACATCGCTGTAAAAGCCTGTCTGTTTCGGTGTCTGAAGTGCGTCTCACCACCCAGCAGCACCCTGTTCGAACACACTGTTTCAACTGATTTCATCATTTACATCACATTTATTAAAAAAGCAGAACATAGTGAAGGTAAACGTGGAATTGTACAAATCCAGTAAACAGTAACTTAAAGGCTATAGCCTAATTTTTTAGGTCAACAGACAGTCAACAGACAGAAGTCAACTTTGTGGAACGCTGTCTATAACACATCCTTAACTATTTGGGCCTATTATTGGGCTACTTATCTATCTCCGTCCTAACGTCAGTTAGGGTGAGTATTTTAGAGACCCCGACGAAGCTCAGATTATAACTCAAACCCTGGTGGAGCACTTATCATAAGGTTGGTGGCTCTACATGTCGTAGTATCCTTGGGCAAGATACTGAACCCCTCATCGCCCCCAGTGGCTCGTCCATTAGTGTATAAATGATTATTGCTCCTGATGAGCAGGTGGCATCTTGCATGGTCGCCCCCGTCACCAGTGTATGAATGTGTGTGTGTGAATGCTGACTTATGTTGTAAAATGCTTTAAATGGTCAGTAAGACCAGAAAAGCGCTATATAAATGCAGTACACAGTCCACACATACACAGTTATACACAAGTGTGTGTGAGTGTGTTTGTGTTTGTATGCATTACCTCGGCTTAAGACCATTAAGAATCCCCAATCAGGACTATTGATCTGCTTTGATCATCGCGTGTAGCTCTCTTTTTCTTCTAACCTGATAAGAGACAACTAAACACAAATTAACTGCACACACACACACACACACACACACGCACGCAGCCACACATACGTGCACACAGGTAGCTCATTGTGCATGTGTGAGTCAGCCTGCCTGCCGCTCACAAGAAGTATTCAGAGCAGTTGCTGGTGAAGGTCACAGTGAAGCACTTGTCTAATTCAGTTTTATGCAGAAAAATAGCATTTGTGGCAATAACCACACGCTCATAAAGGCATTTAATGAAGGATGTAATATTAACATGAGCAATGAGAGATCCTGGAATGTACTTTCATGGGCTGAATGTACAGTGAGTATAGTTTTTTTCTCCTGAATACAGTTTTGTCCTGTAGTTAATAGCACCCACTTCTCTGTGGTGCATGCTGTGCGCGAAGCTTCTTTCCCCTTTTCAAAGAGTTTTTTAAACCCTTTCTTGTCTGATCTGAAAGAAAGCTTTATAGTCAGTGTCGTTAATGCTGAACCACAACAAAAGAGGAATACATTGACACATATAGAAAGCATGTACGCAAGGGGACTTTTTCTTGTTTTTCAAACCTGCTCTCAAGAATTTCGGCACATGCGCACACCTCAATGAATCCAAGCAACCTTATCATGCCATCTCAGCCTTTGATATGGTAAACGGGCCACCACTACGAAAAGCCCAACTCTGTCGGATGAAACGCACACCATTACTGTTAAAAAAACAAAACAAAAATAAACGAGAGAAAGCCAGGCGGGGAAGAACAGGTCGGATAAGGAAGAGGAAAAGAAAAAATGCAAAGAGAGGGAGTGAGTATGGGAGAGAAAGTGGTGAAGAGCAGGAGGCAGGGAGGCCTGGAGGCAAGGAGGGCAATGATAGAGAGGGTAAGAGGAGTGGAAAAACGTAAAGCAAGGGAGAGGGGAAGATGAAGGAAAAATGAGTTGGGCCATGACATAAAAGCAGACCATACAAGGTTAGTTATCTCCCAAAGCACCTGGTAAGGAGTGAGGCGCATGGAGCGAGAGAGGAGAGAGATATAAGGGCGGGAGGCAAATATAGAGGTGTGAGGCTATGAGACGAACTTGAAAACAGATTTTAGAACAGCCGACATTCTTTCACTTACATTTAAAAAGGTGGAAGCTTACGTAGGCAAAACGATTGCATGGATAGCAAAAAAAGAGAGGCTAAGACAAGCTAAGGTAAAAAATGTAATTTATTGTCTTCTACATTTCAAAGTCATTTACATTATATTTATAAAACATAAACATACTTATCAGAATTAATACATTGTACAAATTTAAAGTATATATAAAAAGGAAAGTTCTAAATACCTAAACTATTTAAAACATAAAATTGGTTTACATATAAACCAAATTGTGAAGTGCACTATGATGCTAATTTCCAGGTGGAAACTGGAAAAGGTAGAGTAATGAAAAGAAGGAAAGAGCCACTGAGGCAGAGAAAGGGACTGTATCTGTAGCACAGAGATTAGCATGCACAGTATGGAGGGATGGGAGATAGAAGGTTAGGTAGGTATGTGACCATGAGATACAACACTTCTCCTCACGCCTCCGGTAAAGAGGTATAAATAATGTAAATCTGACAGCACAGTATATACTGTATATTGGACGTCTCATATGTAGAAACTCAAAGGGGAGGAGGAATGAGGGGAATGTGTGTGTGTGTGTGCACATCTTTATTTAAACTAAACGGCTCAGAGGACTGAATAAGAAACCATTTGCGTTATCTATATAACCCAGCCCACCCTTTGTGGAAAAAGTGCCTACGTAGGTCATCGAATCAAGCAGCTTATTATGAACCATATTTACGTCTATTGTTAAGAGGCGACCTCTGTTTGCAGCAGTAATTATGACGGGAGCAAAGGTGCAAGTCAGGTGACGTGGTACCAAGAGCAGCAAAGTCCGCACATGGAGGAAGATCGGGTCGGACGGATGGGTCAAACACACCCAGACTTTCAACCTGGGGTGCGCTGTCTTTGTCCCGTGTGTTCTTTTGTTTCGAAACCTAGCCGAGTGAAAGAGCTAATAAACTCCTTGTGGAGGCTCTTAACGGTCGCAGTTTGGTTGGGTTTAGGAAAAGATCATGGTTTCAGTTAAAATAAGTATGTGTGGGGTCATGTTAAGTAAGTTTACTCAGGCACGCAAATCATAATAAGTCGATGTTGACTTTTAGTTTCATACGTACTCACCAACCCACACCACCTCTCTACATGGACATCCTTGTCTTTATACTACTTCACCTGACCTTCTCTGAGCATCTTACAACGCTGCAGATTGGAGTTAGTTGAATGCCCGTCTCAAACAGACGCTAAAGGTTACCCTGTGCCTCTTCATAACACATAAAGGGGAGCGTGACAAAACATCAGTATTTGAGGACCTCGGAATGAGAACAGCTGTGGAGACAACAAATAAATGAATGATACACTGCTGTGAAAATGTTAAATAGTAATTTAGTTCTGCTTCCACAAATTTGGGCAACTCACTCAGACTTGTATTTACAAAATAAACGGAAAATGGTAAAAGGGCAATATGTAGTTCAAAAAAATTCATCCTAACTCAGAATTTTAATATTTACAATATTAATGAGGTAATAATACAAACTCAGAAATATTTATTTTTCCAGAACTGAATAAACAAGCTGTTCTCAGAGGAAAATAAGGTCCCCAGAACACTGTTTGAAGCTAGAAAGGTGGCAGGGTCTGCCACATATAAACAAAGTAAAACAGTATGAAATGGTGTTGTCCTTTAAAGTCAGTTTGTTTATTCAGTCATGAAAATGAAGACAATCAGTGAGGATAAAAATGTCTTCCCAAAAACTACATAGTAGTGTTGGTCAAGCTCTGAAAAAACACACAATCCCAACACTTCCTGCTGCACTTCAGAGCATCATCATGGTTGTTTTCGCACACTCACAGATTCAGTCCCTCGGGAGCGAGGGACAGAGGACATTACACAACTGTTTTCAATGGCAGAGTGGTCCTCCCCATGATGAGTACACTGACCTTTATGTGCAGAATTGGTTGGGAGTTCCCCTCGAACTCCCTGCTGGTTTCCAAACCCATCAGGTCTCACACACACACTCTGTGTGACAGTGTGGCTTTTGCGTTTGAGCACTGTGCTCTAGTGTTGGACCAATATTTGTTTCCAAATTTTGCTCCTGCGGGCAAATAGGTATCCTCCTCCTCCTCCTCCACCGCATGAAGGGTGAAATGTGCGAAACTCTAAGTGCACAGAAATCCATAATGAATCATCGGTGCACTTCGCCTAAAACAAAGATGCAGAAAGAGAGAGTGAGCATGGCGAAGGAGGGACAGCAAGAAGCAGAAAGAGAAGGACAGTGGGAGGGAGTTAAAAGAGTAAGAAGATGGCTGGGGGAGAGCAAAGAGGGCTAAAAGTAAAGGAAAAGGCTGAGATGGAGAGGACAGAAGGTGAAGGCAGAGAGAGGGATAGGTAAACAGAGGTGGTATTTTGTTTGCTATAAGGAATGAGCAGGGCTGCAGTATAATTAATCACAGAGAATAGTGATTTAGACAAGTTATCTGTACCTCCTCTTGGCAATATGGTACACACACACACACACACACACACACACACACACACACACACACACAAAGTAATGCAGTCAAAATACCTACAAAGACTCCACACCTGGATGGACTTTACATGGAAACAACCAGGTGCGGCTGTTAAAGAGATAATGAGAGACAGGTTTAAAACGATGATATAAAAATCTATACACTACTGAAGATTTGTTAATTAACCCCCAACCTTGTCTCAGGCTCCCCTCTCTTTCCCTCTGCGGGGAGACAGATAGAGGCTGAGGCGGTTCACTTGTTCCCAGGCAGACATGGCTAATTGAATACAGAATCAACACTTCTCCGCATTGCTTACACGCTACACATGCTAAGTACCTCCATTAGAGAGCGAGCGAGCTAGAGAGAGAGAGAGAGTGCAGAGGAGTTGAAGTGATAGACACTTTAAAAGGAGAGGCAAACTAAAATGCTTTCACATTATTTAGGAGTTGTTTTTTTTTTTTTTTCTCCCATGTTCATGTTTCATTATGCACACGTTTAAAATGTGCATAGAGTGGATGGGAACTCACTTTATAACTGCAGTGGTGAAAAGAGAGGTCCCTTTGCAGCAGTGAGAAGATCCAAAAAAAAAGTTTTTCAGTAGCTTCTGCGTCAAGCCTTCAATCCAAGTCTTTGGATACTTTTTGGTAACTTTTCTCAACAATTTAAAGCTGCCGCAAGTAATATTTTCTTATTAAGATAAATATTAAATAGCTCTGTATTCAGGCAGTGATCACTGTTATAGTGTTAAGTCAGTGACCCATGTATCTCCTCCTGCTCATACAGGAAAAGAGAAAATGTTCTGGTACAGTATAGCTGCCCACTTTATTCAATCAGTACAGTGAACTCCATAAAGAGGCAGTCCTTCAGAGAGCAGGATCCTCCTGTTTGCTGCTTTGTCTTTTTAAAGGAAGACACACAGGCAGCATATGATACATGCCTATTTCCCAATGCTGACTTGCATCAAATCTTCACAAAGGCGTTATTCGCTCCCTGCATTAGCACTGGCTAATGTACCTTAACTAACCGCTTCTGTATGGGGCACGGGCTGTGTGTTATTAACACACGCCAAACTAGAACGGCACTCAGTTGAGCGCATGACCCAACCAAGGCTCAACAGTCCCCTTTAATTCAATCAAGACTAATCCAATATCAAACTAGATAGCCTCGTATCACTCTAAATTTATAATAATAATTGCTTAATTGCATAATTGCTTAACCATAATAATACTAGCTTATCATATCTAGGATTCTCATACATACCAGCCACCTAAATATGCCTGATTTTTTCATCAAGACCCATGCATTATTCCCTGAGAAATTCGCGAAAAATGTCATAAAAAGGCCCCTCGGCCCCTTTTTCCAGAGCCTCACCAAACGTTAATCAGCCTCCATCCATCCTCCATCCAAGTTTCGTGGATACCTGTTGAGTAGTTTTTGAGTTATCCTGCTGACAAACCAACCAATCAACCAACCAACAAACAAAGATACAAACAGTCGGGGGTGAAAACATATTCTTCTCCTCAGAGGAGGTAATTACGGTTTTAACTACCACAACTTTAAAGTCTTTGAGCTACTCTGCAGTTTAAAGACCAGTGGCTCCAGATTGAAATCCTGAGTGTTACTGTAGCTTACCATAAATTATACTGTGCTTGAACAAGCTGCCAGACTGTTCTTTATTCTCACCTCTTCATTTTACACCTTCTCTATTTCCAGGTCCCAAGAGGACAGTGGATTGACATTAAGCAATGACACCATGGATTCTCCAGTTCAGCAGTACTGAAAGTGTGTGCTAATGATCCTTAGTATTCTGAGAATATATCCACGCCACTTTACATTTTTTTGACCACTCAGCTCACCCTAAGTGAAGCATTTTTTTCAAGGGCAACTTAAGAGTTTGTAGTTGAGGACATGATGTGTTTTAACTTTGAATTTTCCCGTCTAGATTTGCATATTTTATTCAAGGGCAGTACAAAAAGTAGTTAAATTTTGTCAGTGTTATAGATTGATGATCTTAGGGTGAGGATCAGATCCTGACGGGACACATGAGACAGTGGCATCCTGTGTCTGACTGGTCTGTAGCTCGTCCACCAGGTGCTTGATTCTTTCCTTCCTGTGAACAGAGCAAAGGAGTCTGGTTGCTCAAAATGGTGTTTGGAGTCTGTCCCATAAAAAACAACCTACGCAGAGCCGACATTGTGACCTACGCAAGTACACACCAAGCTTGAATGACTTGGTAGCTGCTGGTGGCGGGGCAGCCCGCCCATCTGACATCCAGTCTGTCAGCTCTCTATAGCTTAGAGACACTCCAATAGTATATAGTAGTAGAACCAAGAAGAGCAGCAGCCGGCCAGTCAGAAGGGAGTGCAACAGCCATAGAGTGGGGTATGTTTACTGGAGAAACTACAAGTCACAATCCCTGTATTTCACTGCACATTTTAGTATGTGACAAATAAATCCTTGAATCTTGATCCTTAATCTTTCACATCCAGGAAACAACAGGGAAACATGGGTATCCTGTTGGAATCATCATTCTCACCAACTGTTAAATTACAGTCCAACAACTACTTATGTTTGTCCCTGCATAGATCAGGCTGCCAACTCCTCAGAAAAAAGTATCTGGGTCTCCTCTGCTGGCAAGATGTCCGACTCTCATCACCAGCCACTTGTTCACTTTGGCTCTTAGCCACTCAGTGCTGGGCAGGTAGTGCACAGTGGACTTGTTTGAGCTTGTGAACGGGGACCTGCTGTTGGTAATTTGAAATGAGCTGGCCTAGTTATGGTTTGTGTGACAAAACAGTAGGTTTAAAGCTTCAGAGTTCTGTTGATTCTCAGTGGGATTGTCAGTACTAGCAAGTCCTTCACATTATAGGGAGTCGCTGATCCCTTAAAATGCCACACAATGCTACATAATGGATCTCCTGCAAATGCATTAAAATAAATGATGTTTGCCTTCAAAGAGATACTTTGTTTACGGTGATAAGGCAACTCCCCCCCCCCCCCCCCCCCCCCCCCCAAGGCAAAGTCTCTGCATAGTGTTCTTTGTAATCGAGTTGAATTGTTCTTTCAGGGGCTTAAATACACATCTGAAGTGAATAAACACATAAATAAATCTCAAGAGTCAAACTGAAATCTGTGGCCTTCATTCGTCCTTAAGCCTATTGATCTCATCTTGAGTACATGTGAAGGCTAAAGTGTACACACAGTTTACATGTGCATTTAAGTTTGTGTATGTATGTTCATGTATCCTAGCCCGTGTTCACGCATTAGCAATTTAATGCATGTGCATGTCACGCGTGTGTCTGTTTGTGTGTGTGCATCTATGCTCAGAGGTCAGATCCCAGACAGTATTGATCACCATATTGAGCTAATCAATAAACAGCTCGTTATTGATCTCACCCAGATAATTGAATAATCACAAACACCTTTCTCAGTCTGTTTCCCACCCTTCAACGTCAGCCTTTTCCCTCCATTTTCTCTCTTTCTGTAAGTCTGTGCTCCCACAATTTTTAAGCCAAAGCCATTTTTTTAAGGAGACAATTATGTCTTTTTTACTCTTGGCCACTCAAATTGAGATGGCTGTAATTCCAAATAATGTGATCTCCTCTCTTTTATCTTCACTGTCATTTCCTAATTTTAACCTTCGCTGTTATCCATTTTGCCTTTGTTGTATTTTTCGCCCATTTACTACAATTATGCTCTTCTTTTTGTCCTCCTCTTTATTTGCCACCTTTTATTATCTCACTGAATGGACAAATTCGGTAATTTGGGGTTATAATGCTAGGGGGCAACTAAAATCTGTTTTTCTCACATTATTCTTCAATTTTCCATCACTTTCTTTGAGAATATACAAAAACTTCTTTCCTACGACACATTATGCAAATGGAACACAATGTATCTGACAGTAATTGTATGTTTTGCGATATTGCCTCCATTATTCCTTCAACAACAACGGTTTTTATTTCTTTTTGTCTTTCTCCAGCAAAGAACTACATTTTGAGGTAAAACATGGACAATCCATTTAGGTTCTCTTGTTGTGCGCAATCCACTGTGAGTTACACCCTAAAATAATCCCCAAATCCATGTTTTCTGACTCATAGAATATTCAGCAGTCTCTCTTTGCATTCAAAAAAATATTTAGAATCAATTTAATTATCTTCAGAGTAGGAAAAGAAAGGGAACTGCAGGTGAGTAATCCCACTCTCTGCCTCTTGAAAACCAGTGTTTTTCACTGAACCAGCCATAGACCACCACTGTAGGATTAGAGGATCGTAGGAGTGGGCAAAATGAGTTAATGCTCTGTGTAATTCTGGCAGTCACGCTGTTTCAACATCCCCGTGTGTAGCTCGAATGACACTCAAACAAATACGAGAATATGCAGATTACACTCACACATTTATTTGAACACCAACACCAGCCATGTCTGTGTCCTTCTGCCTCTGTTGATTTTCCATGTAGCCAACTCACACGAGATAGGGGGGTGCTAAAAGCATGTTCTGCTGAGGCAGCTGGAGGATTTCGATAAGAACCAGCAGAGGAGTGAGAGAGAGGCTGAAGAGGCCGTGCTTCTACCCAGGTGAGCTCACTCGATGCTGGGGTGGCTCACTGGATGGACTGGCCTATATCTGAGTTAATTTATATTCCACTAAATTGTGGATGTACCATAAATCAAATCTGAAAGTGTTATTTTGAAAGAGAAGCACAAATAAATTACTTTTTTGTCTTTTAATGCCCAAATCTCCTACATGAACATTTTAAATTAAATGACAAGAAATCCTCCCCATAATTCAGATAAGGAGTGACATTTTAAGTCCAACTTAAATGTAGCTCTGCCTCTTCAACACTGTGAGTGAGTTTCGAGTGAGTAAATAGAGCTGTTTTTATTAGAAAGCAAACTAAGCACTCAGCCTGAAGGAAGTATCAGGATCCAGGAATCAGTAAATATTGGCACTGCACAGTTACCAGTGTGAGAGAATGACAGCAACAAATAAACCACTGCACCAAAAGAAAATCCAAACACCTCGAATCAGAACGGTTTGTTAATTTTTTGAGAATGCAAAAACATAATTCAGAAGTGCAGATACAATTTTTTTTTACCCAACGCAGTGCTGTTGCTTCAATCTGAATACAAATATATTGACTAGACTTTTGTTTACGTGCCAAGTCCAACTTTGCATGCAGGTGATACACCGATCCTTCCCATTAAGTCCTGTGGAAATTTGAGGCGATGTAGTGTAGAGTGAGTTGAAAAGACGGGTAGAAAGGGTAGACGTTAACTTAGGACTTCAACCACAAGAGCTGTTTTGTCCAGTTAGAAACCAAAAGTCAATGTTGACTCATTTTACTTGCGTCCGTTATACGTTGGCCTACGTATCGTCAGCTTTTCCTAAACCTAATGAAGAACAGAAAGGAGGCCAGCCAGTGTGCATTCTTAAGAAACATAGTTAAATTTAAGTCTCATTCTCAGGTCAGCACATACTGTCATGTTGGTTGTCCTCTAACATACTTCCCAAAAGGGGATACAACATCTAGATACCAAATATCCTGTCTCTAATGTAAATGGTCATTCATTTGAACTCAACTAAGCCCTCCCAGGATACTTAATAGTTTTTGAATCTTGTGTATGTGTGCCTGATAACCGAATAACTTCTCAGGTTAGGCTTACATTGGTGGCAGTGCAATGTGTACAAAAAACTGTGAAATAAAAGTGCTGCAATCGAGTTTAAAGTGAGCATCCTTCTCTATTTGATGATAGTGTCTGATTCCCGATGCCGGGAGGGTAGCTCGCCGTAGAGAAAAAATGGTTTGGGAGTGAAAAATGGGGCGAGTGTAAATTCTGCTGCAAGACAGAGAGGGTTGAGCAACGACAGGCGATTGGATGAGGCAAGGAGGGAAGGAAGGGGGGCTGCAGGGAGACCAGGAGGGAATCCGGATAAAAGGATGGAGGGCTTGAGGGAGAAAGAGAAGAAAGGTTGGAGGGTTAAGGAGAGGAAGGGATGAAGGTTAGAGAGCAGAGGGGAGTGCAGAGATAAGAGGTAAAGGGG
The DNA here is from genome assembly GCF_040436345.1 of Pagrus major. Lineage (NCBI taxonomy): Eukaryota > Metazoa > Chordata > Actinopteri > Spariformes > Sparidae > Pagrus > Pagrus major. The sequence continues at coordinate 10,591,980 of NC_133237.1, forward strand.
ATCGAGGGGGAACAGGATTACCAAACCCCTGCTTGCAACGTACAGGCACATGGGAGAGCTTAACAAGAGGAACATGAGCACACAAATGGAGAAAAAAAAAAAAAACTTCTGACATCCACACTCAGTAAAGCTGCAGTCACTTGCAGCTGGTGCAACAGATTTAGATGGAGCAGGATGTCGCAGCACATGAGTGCCTACGATGCAATATTTAGCCACATTTTACAATATTTTTAAGTAAAACGGAACTATTTGGCACACCGCACCAAAAAACGGTCCCTTTAACCCTAAAGCGTCAGTTTTTGACTAAAAAATCTACTTTTCTTACAAATAGCACCTTTAAAAGCAAGCTGACACTGAAATGAAGGTAAATGAAACGCTGCTACGTGTATGTTCAATTGTAAAGACCAACTTGAGCTCTGCGTGAGAAATCGGCTGTCTCTCATTCATTTGAATGGGGGTCAAGGTTGCTCAACTGTTGCTGCAACTCAACGTCATCTGTAAAAAGGCACTGGATTGGCCAATCAAATACAAGCAAGTGCACATAATTCCTGCACACATTCCCATATTTGTACCGTTTGCTTCACTATCCTCGTGATGAAAAATTGTTTCCACCATAAGAATTTGGAAAATGTTATATCCAGGTATGACAAACCATTGTGTAGCATTGTGATAATCCTTTAATGACGTCAATCTATCTCAACCCAGCGAGCGCAGCCTCTCTTGGTTTGTATTTCATTACAATCATCGACTGAAGTTCACTGTTAATACACTGAGCAAAACTGACACTCCTTCATGTTTGATTTTCAGCTGAAAGGTCACAGCAATGTGGGCAAAGCGCGTTTACATAGTTCATGTCAACGTGTAATGTCACCAAGATGCTTACACACATCAGACAACACAAAAAGCTCACATACAAAAGTAGGAGATCTGGTAGGCAAACAGGTAAGCACCTATTAATAGTGCGGGCACGTGCGCAGACCTACTCACCCGCACGCACCCTCGGGCCTCGCTCTGTAATGATTCCCGTGGTCAATAAACGGGATTTGACTTGAAAGATTACTGAGTCCAAAAATGTGCGTGTGTGTGTGTGTGAGAGAGAAAGAGAGAGAGAGTGTGAGCTGTCGTCGCCTCCAGCGGTCAGTCATGAGGCGCACTAAGCTTGATAAATGATGTGTGTGTGGTTGTGTCAATGATTATTTACATCACTGACAAAGTAGTGGGTATGAGTCATGTTGTTTGTGTACTGTACGTGTGCGTGCACATGCTTAAGTGATTTAATGACCATTTTTGTTTGTGTTAGGGGTGCATTATGGCACATTAGCATACAGCTGTATGCATTTATTTGTTTATGTGTGTTGTTGACATTGGATTGTATCAATGCATCATTTAAGAAGCGCTCAGTTTGGTTTTGTATGGTATGTATTTGCATGTACAGTATGTCTGTGTCACCCTGACATTTGGCCTCGACACACACACACACGCAAATTTAATGGCACGTACCAACGAAAGCACCTAAATCCATATACAGACACAAATCTATATGCACATGTATTCACTCGGACACACACACACACACACGCACGTGCTCAGATCCTCCATATGTCAATACATCCATTACATAGAAGGAGGCGGGAAAGCTGCAGTAAGTCAATTTTTTTGAAAAGCACATTCATTTATTTTCACTTAGTGTGTGTGTGTGTATTTGTGTGTGTATGTATGTTCAGCCATGGCCCCATACATCACGCCAGTCATGGAAAGTTATAAACCAGCCTCACACCCTGTATGGGCCTTAACACGCATCAATCTCAATCTCAAACCCTGACCCTCAACCATAAAACCAACGACCTTTACAGTGAGCCAATCAAAACCGAGCAGCGGCAGAGTGATGACTGACGCGTCCAATCGGAGTGAAAGCATAAAATCAGGGTCAGCGAAAGGCAGCGCTGCATTGGAGAGCATGGATCATGAAAGCGTGTGTGTGTGTTTCTGTGAATGCTTGCGCGTGAGTGTGTGTGCGCGTGTGTGTCTCCTGCAGGCATGGTTTATCCAATCACTTGCCATCAGTGTTTCTGTCAGTCTGCCAAGAAAAGCCCTCGACGTCGCCATTGTCTTTATAGACAGCCAACGACGGGCACACACATGTGTGAAGACACACACACCTCTCATGGAAACCATCTCCCTTTAATTTGGGAACAACGGACGATCACACACAATCATGTTAACACACATTCATGTATCCTGCCAGACCTGAATATAGAGCTCGGTATGATTCTGAGCACATTTTTATAATTCACTTCAAATCTCCCTGATATCCAGCATCTGAAAAAAGTGTATGTTAAAAAAAAAAAAAAGCGTTGTTGTGATCGCTCCCCATACGCTCCTGAGAGGCTTGAAAAACATTAGCCCTGACTGTAAAAAATGGGGCTATTATAATTCTATAAATGGTTAGTTACCCTTTAATAGCCAGCTCTATTATAAAACAATAACTGTCTTTAAATGAAGTTATATTAGCCTGTAAGGTACCACTTAAAACAGACCCAAAATAGATTTTAAATTGCCCTGCAGTTGTGTTCCTCAGTTTAATCACCAGTGCCAAGTTTTCATTGTCCATAATATAATTCATGTGTGTGTGTGTAGCCCACAGTGGTTCTGGCACTTCATGCCATGACGGGCCCGGTGCTCCCTCCTGGACAATCACTGCCCATGGAGTAAAAAGAAACAAAAAAACCCACTTTTTTCCCGTCCTCCATTCCTCCTCTCCTCTCTGTAACACTCCCCTGGAGGCTCGCTTGTGTTGTATGTGTGTGGGAAGCATTTAGGAATGAAAGTGAGAAGTTGATTATGTGTCGCTGGGACTGAGGGGCAGCAGCACAGCAGGCATGGTACATGTGGAATGACACACACACACACACACACACACACATACGAGGGAACAGATGTGCTGATGATGCTGTTGTTTGGCGACGCAGCTCCAGGGTACATACACACCTTTCCAAAATAATCAGTCTACATATGCTGCAGTGCACTTTTATTAATGAGTAACTGTTACGAGTGCTGAGTTTTAATCCAGGTTCCAGTTTTGTCTCAATCCTTCTCTCCATATGTTTAACAGGAACGTCAGAGGGTATTTCATTAAAAGGCATTCTTGTAATTTTTGCTTTGAATGTTCAGGTTTATTTTATTTCTTAACTTTTGAGCTTCACTGTATTTTATCCCTTTTTCTGGCCCTTTGTTAACATGGGTAGACCAGTTTAGTTTCCTTGAAAAATAAAATTGTACAACTTTTCCCCTATGGCTCTGTGGTAGAAAAAGAAAAATGCATATTCAGTATGTCCCCTTATGTCCCCTGTTGTATCAGCTCCAGATTTTTGTTCCACATTTCCTAATGCGCGCATCAAGGACACAAAGAGTAAAGTCGGATCAAGACAGAAATCCGCCCCTCTTTTTCTCTCTTGGATCATGTGAAGGACGTCTCACCAAACTTTGATCAAACTGTCAAAACCAGGCAGTGCTGTGCTCCCTACCTGTTTCCCACCTCCTTTCCCCTCATCTGCTCCTTCCAGTGCATGTGTGTGTCTGTGTTCATGGGCGTGGCTTCTGGTACCTGCTGCAGCAGAGAGACGCACCTGAAAATCATCAGCTCATCACCTCTGGCTATAAAACCCCTGGTGTCTTCACCACTCCATGACTCCTGCGCTCATGTTAACCTCAGTGTATTATTCTCAGTGTCTTCTAGTGTTTATTTGCTACATGTTTTTTCTATGGCTGGATGCCATCTCATGCCTGTGTTCCCTCTCCATGTGTGCACATCCTCCGTGTCTCTTGTCCAGTCTCTGCATTTTGGGTCCGACAAAAACCTCAACCCACAACAACTCCACTGCCCATTACTACCAGAGCCCCTTTTTCTCTGTTTTTTTCTGGTCTTGTAGCACCAATTTCAAAAATGTCTTAGTCTTTTTACGACACAGTTAGCCCAGTTTTATCCCATGCCATCTTTTCAAGGGTAAAATACATCTTCTCATTTTTTTTTCGTGTGTTATATGGTTTTTAATCATCCATTGTCTTAAAGTTTTATTTCTCCTTTATTCCTTATGGTTGCCTGTTAATCATAATGTGTATTTTATTGTTGTGATTTAGGTGCTTGTTGTAAAGTGCTTTGCAACATTGATTTTGATAAGTGCTATAGATATAAACTTTAATATTACGTTATTTTTAAATACATCAGGATTGGTTATCAAATATGTACCTTTTTCAAACAATGGCTCCTAATGGTGCCACAAAATGCAGCGCTTTTTAAAAAATGTAATTTAATTCATTTATTAGGGTTGGCCTTTCCAGGAAAATGCATTGGGTTTTCGCAGCCTGATGCTGAACTTCCCAAGATCCGGCACCCGTCAATGACCCGGTGGTTGGGAACCTCTGCGTTAGACCAACTGGACTCCTCATTTTGGGAGGAGGCGGAGGCTCAGTCTAACCTCAGTCTTTCAGGACAGTCCAGCCCAGTCACCATGATGAAATATGTCATAAGTATCATTAACATTTCTACAATATGTTTCATGTTACGCTTTGATAACATGTATTTGAGCTGACTTTATGATTAGGAGGAGGAGTGACTGCTGGTGCTGTGACAGCTAGATGAGATGGCTGCCAAGTGGGTAACCACCATTTACTGTAAGACCAACCACTCTTCATGACTGGGCTTTATTGCTGCCCACGATCCTCCTGTATCAGCTTTGTCATTTATAGTGCAGGGCATTTTATATATGTCCTATTCCTTAAAATAAGAAATAGAATTAAGGAGTGAGACTGCAGTCCTGCCAACTTTACCCTCAGGAGAGGTGTAATCAACCAACCTAACTGAATCACTCGTGTGGATGGACTCTGAATGAAAATCGGCTTTAACTAAAACAGCCTTTTGAGCTCGAGTGACCATAGGAAAATACAAAACCTTTAAATGTTTGATACTCCTGAGTGCTTCCAATGCTTCTTAATGTTCCAAAAGGCAACCAGACTGTAGCCTGTTAATATCTGTTTCTTGTATTTGTAAAGCCAGAAGCCATATAATCAAATTCCGCCTTTTCCAAACGCACACTGACGTTCAAACATTTTCATGCCCATAAATGCTCCAAAAGGCCACTGGACTGCAATATGTTCGTTTCCCTCTCTGTCTTTGAGCCAGTTATTATAGCTTGACAAGCTCTCTCGCTCGTATTTAACAGCCCGGGAATAAAATTATACTACCCATATTCCTAAAGGCCTAAAGATGCCGTTCTCAAAGTGGAATGACATAAATCATCCGAGGGAGAGAATAGACTCGGAGTGAAAATCAGAACACAGTTTGGGTTTTTAAGATATTGTTTATTATCTGTATTATTAGATTTCTGCATCCACCCAAAAGAATGGAGGTGAATGGAAGAGCCTGCACTTTTTATTTGACTTTCTATCAGACAAATATAAATAACAATGAGGGAACATGCTGTTGCAATCTTGTTGAACTGACCCTTTAAAGCCATCTCATTAATTAACGCTTTATTAAATAGCTGCGCTGTAAAGGTCAGCCAGTTAAGCCTATTCAAAGCAGCCCATAAATATTATGACAGTTCTCATTGTTTGGGCTTTGTCCCGCAGCACATCGGATTTGAAATGAAACAATGACTTTGACAGTAAAGCACTGAGCACATTCATAGTCTTCACATCCAGATGTGTGAACACATTGTTGTCGGGAGTCAATGATGCACACTCTTGAGGTGATTCTCCCGCGATGCCGCTCTCCTGCGCTCCCCTCCCTCTTTATTTCCTCTGTTTAACGTGATTTATCTGCTCTTTATTTTTTCCCTGTCTCCTCTCTCCCTCTCTCCCCTTCCTCCATTAATTACACTGATTCTCTTCTTCTATCTCCAAGACTGGATCATTATTTACTATCCTGATCGCTCTACCCCCTCCTCCTGTCTTTATTTATCACACAGCCACTCCCTCCCATGTGTGTTGCACTGACTCCTACTGTCTGTCTCTCATGCACCACTTCCCTCGCTTTTTCTCCACCTCCAGTATCCTTTTTAAAAATATATTATTTCTTCTTCACCTCCCATTTTTGCCTTTTACCCCCATTTCTCTGTCTCTTATCTGTAACAGTTTCTTCCACTGTGAAATGAAGTGTATTTTATCAGAGCAGAGAGCAGATTGATGAAGTTGCATCGGAGATGATGATTTTCTGATTGCTGGCTTGTTCACAAACATTGCAGCGTGTGCATAACAAGTGAAAAACAGATGAGAAATGGTTGTCGGACAGGAGATGAAGGAAAAAGAAGAGGAGAGGAGAGGCGAGGCGAGAAAGAGGTGAGAAGAAAGAGAGGAGGGATGATTGACAAGAGGAAAGAGATGGGTGGACAGCATTTTTATATGTTTCCTTTTACCTTTTCCTTCCAACTGCTCTTAGTCGGCCTCTTGTTGTCACTGGATTCTTGCTGACTATTGTGACTATTCCACGGCTGCATTGATTGTAAGTCGCTCTGGATAAGGGCATTAGCTAAAAGCCTGCGACTGTAAATTATGAGGTGAGAAATAGGAAGACGGGGCTGCGTCTCGTAAACCGAGGAGCATTATTTGAATAAAAAGCTTAAAATGCCCATGGATGGATGGATGGGGAGGTGGAGGGAGAGCAAGAGGACGCAGTAGAGTGTTAATATGCATTAGAAACATTTGTCACGGTGAGAGTCGTCGGCTCAAACTGGAAATGATTACCACTGTAATTCAAATCTCCAACCACACCTCTGTGCACATCTGTGATGTACCTGAACCCCATCAGTTTGCATGTTGATTGACCACGTATGCATCTGAGAGGATGATGAGTGCCACAGACATGAATCATGTGGTTGAATACATCGGTGTTTAATTTATATTTTTTTCTTCACACATGATTTGCAGTTTTGCATCGCGGTAATGTGAATTTTAATTTAATACAGGCAAAAATACAAATCAACACATGACCATATAATAGCATACAATATATCCTCACAAAAGGACAAATATGACATGGATGGATGTAAAGAAAAGTGAAGAAAAAATGAAATCATCACAATCATCATACAAATGGAAAAAAAAAAAAAAAATTGTATGTTTAATGTGTGCAGCATAGCTGTGTAACATGTCCACATTATACTGTACAATAGTTCATAATGCCCGATACGGAAAATCAGTTGATTTGAAAAATGGTCATACTGTATAATTCAAACAATTTAAATAGCGTACTAATTAAACAGCCTGTTCTCAGTGCATCAAATACAAGTTGGACATATAACTATGGCACTGTAAGGCAAGGCACATTTCACACAGCAAAGCAATTTAACGTGCTTTACAGGATAAAAATACAGAAAAATGGTTTTGGAAAAAGATTTCTGGAGGCGTGCCTCCAACGTAGCAGTAAAAAGGGCTAGAAAAGTCACTAAGGTTATATTAGTCCCGTGTGTAACAGGAAGTCAAAGTTGATTTGTTGATTTGATTAACTTACGCTATATTACATAGATTATGTAACTGAACTTTAGTACCTAAACCCAACCAAACTGTTTCACAATGTTCACAGGCCAAAAGTCATAACATGTCAAATGTTTGTCAGAGAGGTTTATTTTGAAAGTCTATCCGTATGTTGCATATTTGTTATCGCTAAGTTGAATGTGGAGCCCTGCACATGCAAAATTGATGCTACAGGGGAAAAGCAGAGTGTCGAGTTCAGAGTGAGACCGTGGTGCTGTAAACCCTCTTCTGTCAACAGGAGATTGCCTCCCTTTAAAAGCTTTCTGATGTAGTAAAATCAAATCAATGTGAAAATCATCAGTGTATTTCATTTACTGGATCATGCATGCCGTCCCAGTGCTTGTGGCTATGTTTTGTTGTGTGGCTCGATACAGACAAGAGGAGAGCTCTGTTAACATAGCTCCTGATTCAGCAGAGCAGAATAAGCTGAATTCGGTCGATGGCACAAAAATGGGTCCAAATTCGGTTCAACCTTGGCTGCGAGTGAAATTATTTGATCTTAGCATGAAATTCTTGGGTGACCAAGCTCTTAGTATGAACGCAGTGTTTACGTTAGTGCGCAAGTGTGTGTATGGGAGTGTGTGATGTGTGACCTGTGTCAACACGATTGTATGTGCCTAATTGATTTGTTTGTGCACATGTTTATCTGTGTTTATGTACATTTGCTGTTTACATGTGTATATGACTTAGGCCGTGCATATATACTGTGTGTGTGTGTGTGTGTGTAAATGAAGTCATTGAAGTAGCCTGTATAAATGGTTGTGATGATGAAGTGTGTGGATCTTCAGAGTCAGTGCTACTCTGAATAATGCCTGAGGATGCATTTAGACATCCTCAGTGCCACAGCAATCTATCAATGTAATGGCCTGCTTAAATGTGTGTGGGTGTGCGTGTGTGTAGTGGAGGTCGGTGTCTTCGTACGTTTGATTGTGTGTGTGTGAGTCTGTGGCTGCAGACATCTGTGTGGTTGTAATTTGGCAGGAGTTATCCAAACATGTTGTCCGTCCCAAATGATAAAAAAGAGTCGTCAATTCTGAGACACCAAAGAGCAGTTACACAACTTTAGGGGTCACGCCTGATCTTTGCAACTAAATTCCATAATTTATCTTAACATCATAACTTTCCAAATTTGTATTGTGAAATCATTTTAACATGATGACAACCAACAAGTTATGACACTGAAGCTCAACTGGAGTGTGTTTGGCTGGTAGGACCCTGCAAATGTTGCTTAAAAGCGACGGCATAATATCAAATTTAAAGATGAGTCTTGGGTATCTCCAACTAAACACAGCATCTTGATAAAAGAATGATCAAATCACAATTTTTGTACGTTTATATATGTTTTATCTTTAAATGAGATTTCTGGAAAACCTCCTGTGGAATGCGTCTGGAGTCTGTCTGCTGCTGCTCTTTCTGCTAAAAAAAAACATAATAATTAATTTATGGTTGTGCTGCTGGAAGAGCTCTTACCATGGTGAATCTTAGATTTGTGAGTTTGTGAGGCAGATTTATTGCCCCGAGTGGCTGCGAAAGGAACGGAGGGGATTACCCCCAAGTTTACACACATATTTGTTACTGCACATACTGTATATGATGTATACAGAGTGAGCGCAGAGGAGCATGCTTGTTATTCATCAGCCTAAAAACTGCTTGCCGTTAACTTACATGAAGTGAATTTACATGTCATTTACATTTTATTTGACATTTTATCAGTCCTGTTCTGTCAGACTGTCTATTGTAATGTATCGGCATTAACCAAATTCTTTCCCTGTCACGTCCTTAGGAAATTGATTCATATTCAAATTTTGACAGACACTGACACACACAGTTGGGCACACATGTACAACTCACAGCACGCAGCAGGCAGTGACACATTGTTCCTGTCGTTGTAGGTCTTTTGCCTGCCAACCATCCCTGCCCCTTATCTTGCATAGAACTGTGTGTTCTGTTGGTGTTTTTGCCACAAATCACGTATAGTTTGCATGTTTGATGCCGAAATCTTCACTGTAGCTGCTAAGCTAATAGTGTCAGTGCACCCAAGCTGAAATGTATACACAAGCTTAACTGCACATCATCATCAATTTGTCATATTTAGGCTTCTGGAGATTTATTGGAGACTTATAGATTACACTGGATGAGTTTCATGGAGCCATTTTGTTGTTATTGATGTTGTTGTTTGCATTTTAAAAAAAGTCCCCGACTATTTCAGTTATTTATGAGAATGCGGCTGTTTTGGTGGAAGCTCAAGAAATGTTTTGTGGACCACGATACTTCACCCATCAACATTGAGGGTGAGTAGATAAAGACTGAATTTTCATTTTCTATCCTTTAAGGTTGTTGTATATTTTCTCACAGTTCCAGGCAACCATTGCTTTCCAGTAGGGGCGAATCAATGATTTTTTTTATATCTCAGGGGCCATACTTTACAGAGTGGGGGGGCTCCACTGGTACTTTTCCCAGGGAAATATGAGTATTCCTCTCCATTCATCACATTTTCAGTGTCTTTTTATGCATCTAAATCACCACAAAAAAACTAACTAAGCAAATCACCTTGGGGGAGAATTGTCTTTGCAACAGCAAAAACAAAATGCTCATGCAAAAAAACAGTGTTATTTTTTCAGAGGACAAGTATAAATTCCCCAAATCCCTACGCCTAAGGTGTAGATTTATCGCCCACTTTTGTTCTCTTGACAGCTTCATTTCACAGAACATTGGGAAGCCAGAATTGTCTTTCTATATCTTATTAAAGTCTATGGACACAACACATAAAGCTAAATAGAGCATTTCCCCCTAACTATACTGTGCATTTCAGTCTTACAGTATAATATACATAGGCCACTGGTATATTTTAAGCCATTGAATGCTCTGAAGCATACAGGGGCACTTCAGGGGGCAATCAGATTTCAGCTGTGGAAGTGCCTCTGTGCCCTCGCCAGCATGGTTCCAATCATCATTATCCAATATGCATACACTACACACTACACACTGTATACACAATGTAAATCAAGCAAAATAACAACCATAAGAATCCCCACTTGACCTGGAAACTTGTTGGAATCTAGTTACTGATCTAGTAGCAGAAATGGCGTCTCAAGTCCCTGTGGTGAGGGGGGAAACGCATATCAGCGGGGGAACAAACTTTGACACAACACCGGCACTCTCCATTGAGTGAATGCCCGTCCATTCAATCTTGTTTCACCTTTGCCTTTTTTGCCTGCTCTCTCAGCGGGGTTCTTTTTCTTTTGCAGAGTAGTTTCCACAGTTATTCCAGCTGTTCTACCCATACCTGGGGATAGCAACCAGGTAAGACAGTCCCTCTTCCTGTTTGGCTGTGGAATGGCAGACAAGCTTCTTTTGTAATTATATATCCATCCATTGTCTGTAACCGCTTATCCTTTGCAGGGTCAAGGGGGGCTGGAGCTAATCCCAGCTGACATTGGGCGAACAGCAAGGTACACCCAAGTCACTTAGACATTCATTTTTCCAGGGCATACCAGCCTGGTGGTATGCCAAATAGCATTGTGAAAGAGAGGTTTAGAGGGAAAACATCTACACGGATGGTGTCATTTTTCTACAACTATTACACTGTGCAATTAGTATTAACTTTAGAAAGATAAGTAGAAGCAAAAACAAGTTGTTTATTGACAGTTTAAGGGTGCAATATGTAAGAATTGTCACCTGTCGCATTCATACTCGCACAAAAAAGGGGGAGAGCATAACACAAGAGTAACCGCTAACTGCTGCTAACTGTAGCTGCCATTAGCTGGTTAGCTCAGTTAGCCTCTGAGAGCTAGGAGTACCGGGGTAGTCTCTGTGTTTACATCACTAGCACAAGAGCATTGGACGAGGGCGAGCCAGGGCTAGCTGGTTAGCATGCTAGCTTCAGTAGATTGCTCCTCAAAACAATACATAGATGTTATAACCACAAAGCCATTAATTCATCACATGCTGATGATGATTTTGATGAATTTTTCACTGTATTCAGCTAGAATTTACACATTTTGCACCTTTAAGTCGCGTTATCCATTACTGTTAATATGAGGTTTGTTTAAATTTGTCTGTTCCATTATTGCTGCAGGGGCCCTTAGTGACAAGAGACACCAAATTTGGCAAGACATTCATTCGACTGGGAGCTTACAAACAAACAGCCGTGGTAAATATTCCCTTTTAACAGTGCAGAGATGAACATTTAGATGATCAATTTTTCTACTTCCCCCCACTTCAGCATTTTTATCACAGTCACCCTCAGCATCCTCCTCTTCTTTGGCAAAGAAGAGACCATCTCCTCCCCTCCTGCCTCCTCTCACCCTCTACTTCCCCTTTCGAGTACTTCTTGCACTTTCCTCTTGTCTGGTGCTCGCCTCGCTCCTCTTCTTTCCCCTCCTTTCACCCTTTGCGCGCTCCCTCTCCATTTCCTTTTACTTTCCTTCACTTTTGTCCCGTCGTCTCGTTTCTCCCCTCCTCTCTCCCTCTCCCTCTCTCCCGACATGACCTAGTTTCTAGCAGCAGCCAACGCAGACATCTGGGCTTCGGCTCACGTGCCAGAGAAGGCATGACACCCCTGCTGGGGGGGTAGGAGGGTAGAGGATAGAGTGATGCAGAGAAGGAGAGAGGTGAATAAGGGGTAAAGGGAGTGAGATGGAGTGATTATGGGAAACGGGATTGGAAGGCAGAGGAATAACAAAATCTGACTGCGGTAAGCAGAGGATGAATTTAGGGGAGAGAGAGCATGCGGTTGGATGCTTTGGGGCTGCGAAAAGTGCTTCAAGGGAGCGAGGGGGAAAAAAGGAGGAACAAAAGTCGACTCACCAGCCACGCACAGTTTGAAGCAGCTGGCAGTGTAATGTTTATTAGTTATTAGAGTTAGCATGGCTTAGCGGGGTCACAGTGGCCAAGCAGGCTAAGTCGCTGTGTAATCTCTATGTTAACCAGAGATCATGTCATGTATGCAGATCAACCACAGGCTGCAACCAAGACAGTCTTACACACACACACACACACACACACACACACACACACACACACACACACACTAACACGTCCTGCCTTTATCTGCTTCCCCTATAGTCTTTCCGTTTCGCTTTTTCATTTGGAGAGATAACAAGCTGCGGCGACATGATCTGAACTAAGTAGAATTCAGAAGCATTTCTCTCAGCGTGAAATGTAAGTAAAAAAAAATAAATAAAAAAGAAGAAGAAGTCCTATTTGTCAACCCTATTGTGCGGCCTTATCTAACACGAGACAGTGCGAGACGCTGCGAGTGCGAACCTGCACTGGCAGACAGTTTATTATTTGGTTGGAGACAGATTAGGGGTAGTAAAATAGAATCCTGCGATTCTGGCATAATTCAGATGACAAAAAGACGGATTATGGCTCCGCTCGCCAAAAACTCGGTTTAATGTTTCCTCCTTGATTCTCTCTCCTTCTCTGTGTCTGTCTCACTTGTCGCTCTGCCGCTTTCTCGTCCTCCCCCTTTTCTCAGTCGCTCTCTCTCCTTCACCCCCTCCCGTTTTTTCTCCCTCTCCTCTCTCAGGCATCACCTTAGTGGCCCCATCACTCCCACCCTCCCTTATGTTTTATCCCTTTATCCTCTCATATTTTCTTTTAATATCTCCCTCCCCTCCCCTCTCACCTTCCTTTTATTCCTTTTAATCTCCTGTTATTTCTCCCATCACACTAGCCATCCCTCACTTATTCCGTCCTCGTCTCACTCGTGTTCTCCCCTGGGTTCCCTCGCTCGTCTTTGATCGTCGTTGACCTTCACAGTGAAAGAGTCCAGTTTTGCTCGATTCCTACACTCTGATCGCTCACTTCTCTTAAACTAGCACACAATAATCTAGACGGGTAGTTATTGTCTGTTAACTTATAAAGCATTAGTTTCGCATATAGTTATAACACGTGTTTTAAGTTAAAATAAAACCTGTGGTGATGATTTATATGAAGGTCATTGTATAAGTGTTGATTAATAAGTAATGAGGCCTTTATAAGTCCGTATTAGATGCTTATTACAAGATAATTATAAGAATAAGTGTTGAAAGAGACATTCTTTTCATTTCAGGCTCATAATTTTATTTTGGTTACTACGAATACGAATAGATTTACGTGCTTTACTGCTCAAAAAACACATCCGTTTCCTCATACTGTCCAGTGCTGCATAACTGTATTTCCCCTCCGTCTGAGACACTGTTTTAGCTCCACTTCTAAGTGCTAATAAGTATTATTACTTACACTTACATAGTCTTTTTAAAGTTAATAAGCACCTTATGAGGACTAATAAAGGCCTTATTACCTATTAACTGATGCAAGACCTTAATATAAAGTGTAACCACAAAGGAAAATGCTGTCCAGTACTGAGGGCAACATCACATTAACTGAGGGAGCATGTCACTTAGTGTTCTTAGCGTGACATCCTTCTAACCTTACCTACTTACCTTCCTTTCCCTTCTAGTACCTCGTGTCAGTCTTCATGCATCCCACTCTGAGGTCAGAGAAGCTGCAGAAAAGGTTAAACTGGAGTTTAGGGAACTGTAGGATGCTGTGGATGAACATTTGATTAGGGAGTTTTAATGCATGTTTGCTCATATGTGTGTGTGTGTATGTATGTGTGTGTGTGTGTGTCTGAGTGAGTGAGGCAGAGCATATAATGGGAAGATATAAATACAGAGGCAGGCAGATTGCCATCTGGTCCCGTTGAAATCAGTTAGACTAAATGCAGACGGTTGCTGTCTAAGCCAATATAATCTGGTCATAGTAATGACTTGCTTCTTATATCCAAAGAAGTCAGGACTGGCAGTGGGAGATATTGAGGGAAAAAAACAGCACAATTCAGAAAAAAATGCCCAACATAAATCCATAACCCTGCTTCTCACAGCATAAAAAAATGTATGGCACCATTGTTAGTGATCTCTTAGTGAATATTATTTTAATTACGTAATATTTTTGTTTGAAGAAACATTTTGTTGTAGTTTGTTTTGCTTTCAGCCCTTCAATTCTCAGTTGGATTTGTGGCATGGGGGTTGTACTGCTACACTTCACATCCAGGCTTTAACCATAACACAATCAGTCTGTCATGGTCAGCTGAAAGACGGTGAAACGCTGAGTGTACAATGTTGCCGAGGGAGAAAGACGGACACATGGCGGGTGTTAAAGCATTACTTAGAAAGCATTGAAGAGTGATAATGTAAAACGTTATCTAAAATGTATTACCTGCACATAGGAAGTTCTATAACACCATTAATATAACAAAACTGGTACATAAGAATATACATTACGAGTGGCATTAAGTTTGTACACATAAGTAACAACAGCAAGGTAACACTTCTACTACCCCTCAAATTACAATTTTCCTAAAATTTCCTAACATTATTCTTGATTATGAAGTTGTAATTGTTGGTATTTAGCAATTTTTGGCAGCTAACAATTAGGCATTTAGGAAAACTGTTCCAAAGTTTGACTGATCTGCTGAAATTACACAGTTGAGAATGCAATGGGTTAAAAAATTTACCCATTATTATTTATACATATATTTATATATATATATATATATATATATATATATATATATATATATATATATATATATTTACTCACCTGCAGAATTTGGCCAGAAACTAGTTGAAAATTAAGCGGCAACATCTCAATTGAATTGAGTGGCTCGCTTGAGGGAAGTTAGACGGAAAGTACTTGTAAGTTAAGCTGGCACAATCAACAGAAGTTGAGCAGAAGCCAATTGGAAGATTCCTGGAAATGTATCAAAGAAATTACCAGCTATTTACTGCTTATTGGGAATTCAATTACCATGGAATTTTGGGCTCTGTAAAATGTATTATAGGTACTCAGCACACTAAATTGACCTTGCAAGTGTTATACCATCATATATTAAATTAGATTATTGTATTTTTATATAAGAGGCTTATTGGCGATGTTGATGGTTGAGGTCATTTTAACTACTTGGTATACTGCTGGGTAATTAGATTTACAACAGTGCTTCGTATCTGATTTGTATGAAGAATATTAATTTATAATGTTTAAATTACAGCTGTCAAATGGAGTAAAAAGTACAATATTTCTCTTTGAACAGTGGTGGGGAAGTGTGAAATGGACACAATGAATGAATGAATGAATTAACTTGAGTAAATTTACTTTGTTACATTGATCCTCTTTTCTAATGACAGTAAATATCAGTCAGCACCTTGTCTTACATTTAAAGTTATTTCAAATTGCTGTTGTTCTGCAGTGAATATTTAATTGACCAACCAGGTCACATGTGAAATTGTAGATTTTTTGCTGCTTTTCATTCACATGCATCCCAGTTGCAATTACAACCCAAACTTTCTGCATGGCTTAATACCTCTAGAAGGTAGAGAGGAACACATATGTTTCAATGTTACTTGTGTGAAGTGACCCTTTAAAGTAAACCCCTTAACTTTAGACTGTATATAACATATAACATATCATATCAAACCAAACCCACATAGCAGGCTTCAAACAAATAAATAATAAATACTGTTCTGGTCTCCAGTGCCGGTCGAGCCAAGTGGAGCCAAGCTGAGCTGACCTCAAATATCACAGACAGTAACCTCGGCCTGGTTAAATTGCCTGTGTGTGTACTGCACAAATCAGAACAGAACAGCAAGTTCAAATAAAAGAGAAATGACTTCAGTGATAGATGAAAAGAAATATACTGGGAGGGAGAAAATGAAAGAGAGAGCAGCCTGGACTGGTTAGGCAGGTCAAAAGGTTACACCGGCGTAAGTGATGCAGGGAGAAGTTATATTATATCTGTCGGACAAGCACAGACACACAGTGGTGCATTAGAGTTATATCTAAGTTTAGTTATGCAAGAAAGGGAACAGTTTGATTGACAGTTCGACTTACTCAGCATCATCTATTTCAGTGATACTGTGTGTGTGTGTGTGTGTGTGTGTGTGCATTCACATTCCCATATTTTCCAGTTACCCAAGGTGCCCTTGACAGACTAATCATTTTGTACCGTGGTTGTGTGTGTGTGTGTGTGTGTGTGTGTGTGTGTGTGTGTGTGTGTGTGTGTAGTTATCCCATGCCAGCATCTGTTCTCTATAGGCTGATGATCATCTATCTCCCCATTAACTGTCAGTCACTCCGTTCCCTGTTGACATCTCTCCTCACTATCTGAGCTGCAAAGCTAGCACGAAACACCACATCGTTAACAGAGGAGAGATACGTACAAGAAATAATGTCTGCTGTCTTCAGCCTTTCAAATATGTGTAATAATATAATAATAATAAAAATAATATATATATTTTTCTCCCACACATACTGGACCCCATGTGTTAGCCTCGCATTGCCTGACCAATTCGTAAATGTGAATTAGACTGAAACATCTGTCTGTAAAAGTTGGTGTCACGATTTTGATTTTAAATCGAAACTTGACAAAGAACTGACTGGTACGAAGGTAAACCAGGACATTTGAGATGTTTCAGAGATCCTTTATTGACAAAAACTGAACTGATAACATTGCCAAAGATCCTTTATTAAATTTGCTGGGGAAGAGGGTTTACTCGGGACAGATTTCAGAGACCAAAATTTGCAACAAATCAAATGTCTACCTTTTGTTGTTTAGTGTTGAATCACTGAAGGCTGATATTTCTTGTTGAACCCTGGAATCTTTACTTTTTCTTTATAATATGATGTAAGATTGAAATCATAGCTCAAAATAATTAGTATTAATATGGTGCTAATAAAAGTTATTAAGCAATCCGCTATTTATTCATCCACTGAGATAACAGCCTAGTCCATTCAATAACACCAATAAACAACTCGTGTTCTACAGTAAAGAAGAGGCCTATTAACACACTAATAATTCATTATAATTTAAGTAAAGCATTTGCAAAATGGGAATGTATTCAGCCAAACTGTAAAATGTTTAGAAAACACAAACAACGATTTTATAGTCAAATATTTATTCACTTATCTACAAACAAAAAAAATACAGTGAAGAGACACTACACACCAAACAAAGAGGATCGGGGGGTTTGAACCAGGTCGATGTAAATGGAGCTGTGGTCAGCAACACAATGGAAGCCCTTGTCTCTAAGCATGCATACATACTTACATATTTTGATGTCTAAATGTTTAATATGTACAAAAAGTTTGGAAATTCGTCCTGTAGATCGCCTCAGCTGACAGCCATGAAAAGGGCTGCATGACTGCAATGTAATCCGAGGGGGAACTGCGCCTGTCAAAGTAAATCCACTGAAAGTGTTTGTCTTTGCCACTGACGGGCTCAGATTGTTATTCTAAGTGTCTGACAATAATGGAAAGCATCCCTACAGAGATAGACCACTTTGTTAAAGAGTAAGATGTCTTTTATGTAATCAGAAACAGACGTTATTGCTCTTGTCAGAGCCGCCAGACTCAACAATCACCAACTGTGGTTTGGTCAAAATAAACCCTTAATTCACCAGGTTGGATGTAGATTACTCTGGCTCTACATCTGCCTCTCTGATGCCCAACCTTCCTTCATATCTGACCTGCCTCATATTAGATAAACGGTTATGACTGGCCTGGCATGGACCAGGATGAATTGAAACCTATCTCAGCAGGAGGGGCACCAGATGCATCTGCCAGAGCAAATAAAGCACGAGGTCAAAGATTAGTCTGCTTCCCGGGGCAACCTCTGCGTATGTACAGTCGTGGACGGTTATGATTTTGAATCCCCGGGGCATGGGTCACATTTGCAGCCCTCTTTTATACACTTCTGGGTTCATCGAATGTAATGAGAGAAAAGCGCTGAAGGCATCACTCGCCCACGCCCTCAGTGGATACTTTAAAGGTGCCCTGTGAGTTTGCTATTAATTACATTTTTACATTAATTGCTGTCGTAAAAACCTTTGCCGAGCCAAATCTTCTTAAAAGGTTGAACCCTGCCTTGTACACATCGCAATTACCTTCATCACTGTGTCATTAAAAGTTAACAAAAATGGTAAATTTGTCAATTATAAGGTCTTATAAATTATGAATTACCTCAGGCTCTTTGAGGTCTGTGCTGTACATAAAATATGCCTTGTTTAGCTTAAACAGTGTTTCAATGAATAACTTCTAAGATGTGTGAATATAATTGGTTAGTAAAAAAGAAATTTTAAAGATGTATTAAACATTCAGATATTCTGTATGTGCAACTGCAGTTTTAGTAAAATCCACAGCAAGATGGTGGAGGAGACTGTCAGGAAGAATTAGCCGCCATGCTGCTGCAGATGTCTCAGCTGTTTTGGGGGCTTCAGAGGAAAAAGCCTCCAGTGCGCATACTGATGTGTGAGGAACAAGGAAATGCATCACACCTTGATCATTTTAAATGAATGCAAAAGTATGCGTGCCAGAAGAATGTCAATTGGTTGTAGGACTCAGCTGCATATCGGTATGTTTTCTTATCTGTCGCATAAATCTGCCAGATCACACGCAACATCAGGTACATGACCTCTTTAAGATACGTAAGAACAACACAACTCAACCTGATTTAGCGTTCCCCCCCTTCACTCCCATCATTCTTTCCTCCAGTTTCCTTTTTCCCCATCCCCCGCTTTCTTTTCTCCCGAAAAATTATATTTGGTTCTCGTAAAATATTCATGTCTCAGTCATAGCGCTGGAACCATGAATCATACATCTAAAATAACTGGGAGAGCGAGGTTGTGGGGGGCCAAGGGAAGGGAGGGGGACGTGAAACGGATACAAATGTAAAGACAGGAGAGATGGGAGGACGCAGGAATGGTGGCGGTCCATCTCACACAGCACAGAGAACGGCAGAAAGATTAATGGTCACATTTGTCATTTCAATGAGAATGTTGTTCAAAATGTGTTAAGTTGCAGCTTTGAATAAAGAGAGACACAATTTGGGTCACATCAGATCCAATTACACGTTCAAAAGTATTGCCCGCGTCACCTGCCCATGCACACGAGTGTGAAAATGGTGTTAGCTTTCAAAGTCTGATGTGACCTTTAGAGCAAGACATCGTTTGTTAAAGTGCCACTGATGTTTTTATTAAAGCGCGAGAATGAACCACTTCCAGTCGAGTTTACATCACATAATCTTTTTCCTGCTGAGATGCGGGACACCTCGAATTAAAGATTTTGAGGGGAGGAAACAGTGCGTCTCCCACAATGACATTATTCACCTAATTAAACATGAAAGGATGTCATGTGGCAAAACGGCTCACGTCACTCCTACTTGTAGCCGCTGCATGTGTGTGCTCTAACGGTGAAAATGAAAAGAGAGTAAGACGGGAGAAGGAGGAGGAGGAGGAGGAAGAGGAGAGAGAAATATAATCCCAAAACACAAAATGCAGTCACTCTCAGACACACAGACACACACACACGGACCCGTACAAACAGGGGCACGGATTGCTCCGCCTGGTGTAGTGAGTGAATATCCAGCGTGCCAAACATAAGCGTAAAAGTGTGAGCAAGCGTTTTCTGTTTCCACAGAAAATTTGTTGCTGATAAAAAATTCAGTGCAGGAGCAAAGTGTTGGCTAAGTGACAGGGAAACTGAGATCCAGCAGGAGCAAGTATCCCTCAAGTGTTACAAAAGACCTGCGTAAGCTCTTCTGAGACAGAGTGAGAAGGGGGGAGGAAGCTGAAGAGAGAAGGCCAGGTGAAATAGGGTCAGCGCTCATCTTCCATTGAATCTTATGAGGGTTGATTATCTCCAGCCCTCACAAACACACACACACGCACAGGGCCCTGCAGTGTGTGTGTCTGTGTATGTATGTTTCCCTCTCTCTCTCTTCCGCTGTGGTGTTATTAATGCTGACATACTGTAGCTACTGGCTATGTGCTTACCCTGTCCTCTTTCCAACTCTTTAGTTGAGGCAGATCACAGACACTGCTAACAAACACACGCATACATACCCAACATTAAACGTATCTGTCCCAGGAGCAAGGTTAAAGGCGGAACATCACCGGATAGAAGATGGTTTCACATCCTAACGGTGTTTATTGTAAATATGTATAGCAGCCTGTCTGCTTTAGTTTAGCCTCTGGCTGTCTACCACATGAGTGTGTTTGTGTAGACTGCATGTTCTTCAGAGTAAATAGTGTGTTAGTCAGTCTGTTTTCATTATTTTTGAGTTGAAGCAAAACAAGTGTAAATATAGAATTTGTCCTCGGGCTACCTTATTAGCCTATAGCATGTTAAAGATACGCACTTGCCAAGTACGATTTTCCAAATGATGGCAAATGGATTTATGTAATATAACTGTGCTTTCAATTATATTCTTGCTGTTTGTTGTCTTTCTGTCATAGTCAAGCAGCAGCCTCTGGGGCTAAGAATGGAAGCCAATGCTGAAGTACCAAAAACTGCAGTTCCTTGAATGGCTACTTGAGGCTGGCTCCAGAAGAGAGTCAATCTCCATTAAAGACCATGTTAAAATGGGTGCTAATGGAGATTAAAACTTAACAGCAGAAATAAACATGTTTTACAGGTAGAAAAAGTGTCTTTATTTCTAGAGCTAATTTGTCCCATCAAGCCACTGTACAAGTGTTGATTTTTTTAAATTTTTTATAAAACTCACTCTTTTAAAAAACTTTTAAAGGTACAATATGTAAAAAAAAATTGTTTAAAACAATCAAAACCAAACAAACAGAATGTGAATAAATAACAGATTTGACTGTTAGGTTAACTACGTCTCGGCTATGTATTGTGTTGCAGAGATTTCTACTGAAGTTAGCATGCTAACCAGCACCATCTTGTCACGTATAACCACTCCAAGCTCCCAGTCTGGACCGCTAGCTGCAGCTAGCTGAGCTAACCAGCTAATGGCAGTTACAATTAGCAGTAGTTAGCGGTTATTGTGGTGATATGCTAAAGTTAGCTAGTTAGAGTTAGTGATGTTAACGTTAAAAAGCCCACTGAGGCAATGTGATTGTGATTTTGGGCTATATAAATAAAATTGATTTGATTTAGTGTTAGCAATGTTAACATCAGCTAGATAGCAATAAGGTATAGAATAAAATATTTCCTGAATTCAGTTTCCCCTTTGTTTGAGTTGCTGTGCATCATCTTTTGCTCTACTTGACACAAAATTTCACAACCTGATATCAGAATAGAGATGAAAGATGAAAAGAAAATACCACAGTCTTGCTGCCCAGAAACAAATTGAACAACAAATAAAATCAGTGTTTACGAAGCGTTAAGATTGTTTCCCACTACTTGTTAAATCCTGCCCTCCAGCTGCGGTCCCAGGATCAGCACCGCGGACAGCAGTCATGACACAGTCTGGTGCAGCATGTTTTGAAAGATACACTTGAGCTGAGCAGGAAAGCAGGAGGATTTGCATTAGGTATGTACGGCAATCCTCCACTTCAAGTCAACAATACCTATCTAATCCAAACAAACACTCTTGCAGCAAAGAACATTTGCTGCCTGTAAATAAGCCACCAGTTCCTAAGATACTTTAGTTTTTGTCATATTGATTTTACAGAGCTCTTCTTTTCACCCAGGCCCTCGTCTGTGTGCTATACTAGCGTGAAATGTGAGGGGAAAAGTGGGTCATAGTCTTATAAAATTCTAAATGTAATATCATTTGAGGTAGTATTGATGGTCTCTGCTGCTTACGCTGCTCAAAAAACTTTTGCTAGTCAGTTGCAATGACAAAAGTTGGCAGGACTGTCCCAGCTGAGAGAGCCAATCCACTTCTAATTACCCTGTTCCCTTCCTTCAACGAATTGCTCTCTTACAGAGGAGCAGAGGGGGCCTTTTTCTTTTTTTTCCCTCTGTGCGTCTGAAAGTCTTCACCAGAGAGCTCACTTATGGTGAGAGAGGAATGGGAGGAAGGATGTGGTAAAGTGGAACAGATTCCAGCTGAGAAAGCTGAGACTTCATGAAAGGTGGTCCCATGTGGTTCCACTCATTCAGTCAGTCGAAAAATCTCCCAGCAGACCCTGAAAATCATACTTTTTATAACTAAAATGAGACAAGCTGCACCATACAGAGGCTTTCATCCCGACATCCGTTTTTTGACAGGGACTATTTTGGGGGTTTTGGAGGTGATCTAATCCCCAAAGCACCTTACACTGGGATACGAGAGAGTATTTGTAATCTGATTATGAAAAGTTTGAAAGAGGTCTACTAACAAACATGCAAAGTATTAAGTAAAAGTATTCATTCTGCTGAAAATGGTCCTTTGTTTTTACTGTTACTATGTTTTTTTAAATAATTTTACTGCTGCATTTATCTTGCATTTTACTCCTTTAGATGTTTAAGGTTAAGCCAATTTACAGAAATATTGTGTAAGTATTTTACCTAGTAATTGCTAATGCTAAAAATATCCTGTACCCTGACTTGTAATAGGGAGACGAATGATGTCTCTGCAAGTACTCCTACTACCTACACACTATGTCATAGGGTGAGAGGATACAATCTCGCGTGATAAGTGCGTTACACTATTCTGGTGAAGTGTTCTTTCCTCTTGATGCCCTCTAGCTGCTCTGGTTATGGAGTTTCCTGATTGACAAACAGCTTTACTTGTCACTTAAGCAACCACTAACTGCTGCTAACTGTAGCTGCCACTATAGTTAGGTCAGTCAGCCACACAGCTGGCTGGCTCTGCCTGGATTGGACTGGGAGCTTGGAGCACTGGGTATCGTGGGCTGCCAGGAGGAGGAGGTTTTCAGGCCCGGAGTGGGGAATACTGGCAGGGAGCTACGCCAGAATGGGTACCTGAACTGGAGACAGTCAAGCCAGGGCTTAGCAGCCTCTACGGAGATCATGAATGAATAGACCAAAGAAGACTTTGATGGAAGAAGTTAATGGACGCAAATAAGAGATGAACAAGTAAGAGGCCGGACAAGAGTCACAGGAGCTTTGCGAAATATAAGGCTACACAACTGATGCCGAGCTGGGCTTCTTGCTGTCGGACTTAAGTAAAAGTAAGTCATTTTAGCTATCTTGCTAATCTACAAACTAACTAACTAAAACGGTCAAAATGTAGTGGAGTAGAAAGTAAAATATTTGCCTCTGAGCTGTAGAGTACATATACCTTAAATTGGTACTGAAGTACAGTACTAGAGTGACAGTTACATTCCACCACTGCACACTACTTTATGAATGACAGTGTCTGGATATAAAAAAGGATACAATAGCACATTCAGAGAGGATAACCCACTTACATTCAGCCTTAAGAGTGAGCCATGGCTCAGTCAAAGGAAAGACAAAATGTTGTAAAGTGATTTATGTTATAGGTACAGTAGCTCCTGGCACCTCACCTCTGAGAATTTCCTGGTCTAATTTCTTTCTGCTGCTCCAATCTATACGAGCAGCTGAAGTATGGACATTTGACCTCCGCTTCATCACAGCTTCCCAGGTCTCGATGAATTATAGATGCTGAAATTTCAAATTGATTTAGTAACTGGCAGATGGTGACAGTGGTCCTGGGTCATAAAGCTGTAATGAGGGAGATGTTTTAGACCTTTTCCACGCACTAGTTCCTCCTGTAGGAGTGTTAAATTGTGTGAAATATGCCAGCGCGGCTCATCATCACATTATGATGAAACCTTGATTGCATAACAGAGTGTGAAAATGAAAGAAAAAGTGAAATAGCAAGCAGAATGAGATAACTACTGAACATAAAGTTAGAGTGATGGAGCCGGTTTGGGAAATATCAAATAATAGTGCATTCTGTGTCCCTATACCTTAACGACAAAATAGGTCATCTGTCAGTGTCTTCCTAAATGACCCTTGTGTCTTTTGGGAGGACATGGGATGGTCTCTGGTGAAGGTGGGACATTTGCCCCACCATCCATGTTAACATCCCTCCTAGAACACTTTCTGGCATTATAACAATGTCAAACTACTTCAACCTCTTCTTCTTTAAAGTAATCTTAAGAGTTTTTGGCCACAGGTGGTGCTATTGAGCATATTTTTCTAATTGGACTTACCATTTGTTTGTATTGCTATTCGATTTCATAGTTGGGGGGTGGTAGCACACAAAAGAACCTCAGCAATGCCACAACAAAGGCAAGAAAGGAAAATAAATATACACCTTGTTCAGACTATTGATCTGTATCTGGTTACGTTACTGTATGTTTGCTGCTATTAAGAGCGATTCTTCTTCATCATATCTCCATTCTGCCAAAAAACTTGGCATGTCTCAGGACAGCGAAAGCAATGCCTTGGATGTGTTTCATTATTTCTTTTTTACAAAGAAAGACAGCTCCTGCTATTACTTATAGCTTTTTCTGGGCTATGCACCACAGGCACGCCATGCTTTTCTGCAAGGTGTTTCTTGGAGGGACAGTATCTATGAGTCCTGGTGTGATCCGGTCCTTGAAGCTGTCTTTTTTTTTTTCTTGAGGACAGTCTTGTTTCTTAAGTTGAATTTTTAAACCTGGATTGGGGTTCACCACTCGCCCTCAACCTGTCAAAATGTTGAATGCCTGTAAGAGCCTCACTTCTTCCCAAAATGCATTTTTTATTTTGTTTTTCTATCTTAAGGTAGTGTTGTACCGGTTGTATTATTTAGCAGTTGTGGTTTCTTGTTTGTTTTATTAAGGGAGTTCCGGCATCGCCCACCTGCATGTGATAATAACTTAATACTCGCCAGCTGGTACTGAGGACTGATTACTTCACCACATATCGTAGGCTGAGCATGTGAGAAATTTCTTTTTCCGTGTCGATCCGCCTCTCTGTCCTACTTAATTTCTCTGTCATGTTTCTTTTCATCTTCACTCTTGTCACACTTTATATGTTTGAACTTTTCAGTACTTCTTGCTTTCACTGGAATCTCTCATACACTCCACTGTCCTTGGCCTTCTACCTTTTATCTTCCTTTTCCAATATCACCACTAATCCTTAGGGTTACCTTTGAGCAAAGACTACGAGGCACACTGCCCCTCAATATTAGGACGGAGGTGGGAAAGGCAGCGGAGGACACTTGGGTTTAAGAGCTGAAGTAAGAATGTTTTTTTTTCTTTCGCTTCTGCATTCAATACGAGAGGTAGCTCGCACACCAGGACATTTTCCCCGGGCTCTCAGCTTCTTCTGCGTGACCACTGCTTTTTAATGCAAGAACTGTTTTCCACAACTTGCTTAATTTGAGGGTTTAAAAGAATAATAACACAAGCGATTTTATGCATTTGCACCAACTATCCCTTCGGCTGTTCCTCCTAATGGACAATTGCAAATACAGTCTTGGATGATAGAGAGTAATAGTAGGTGTAGATTAAAGGATTCATTTTCCCCCTCTTAGAAGAAGCAATTTACTCTAATTCATTCTTGTACAGTGTGAAAAACAAATTCCACGGGGCAACATGATTGGTACTATTTGGTTTTGTTTCCATTGTGCTTCAGTTTTGCGGTTACAAATAAGATAAACTGAACTTTTTGTGAAATCACCTGTCAACCACAGTAAGACATTCATTTCTAAAGGAGTGTGCAGACTGGATGTGATGATGTATGCAAGGTTGATTGATTTGACGTGGTGCATGATGGATACGCCTCAGCAGGTTGACGGACCATTTGCTGTATCTATATTTGCACAATCCCGACTAAACCTCTACTTTATGCAAATAAGTCTGTCCAACACAACACAGCAGGCTCGCAAAACTCAGATCCAACTGTCAAACTTGGCAATGCTGATCAAATATGAATCAGGAGTTTGTCCCTGCATTACTTATCTCTCACCTCACATGTTTGCAGAAACTGTAATATGAGAAAGTTTGTGACCAGGCCTCAATTCTTCCTGCTGGACAACAATGGACAAGTCAAAATCAAGCAACCCCTAACTTGCAGTATATGACACCCACCATCGGGAGTGTTAAGATGTCTATCTGCACCTTCAGCCAAGGAATAATTCCTCCAAAGCATTTTACCTAACAAACAGTATGGTCACCTCAAGATATTTTTATGTAAGGTAGAGATCCTGCCTCTTTTCCGCAGAGTCCTACATAATAAAGTGTGCTAATCCATCCATTCATCCATCCATCTATCCATCCATACATACATCCACCCAACCAACCAAACAGCCTAACATCTAACCAACCAACCGTCCATCACACCAACCAACCGTCACACCACCCAACCAACCACCCAACCTTACAACCACCCAACCAACCAACCAACCAACCCACCAACAGGTCATGGTGGAACAAGGCTATGCAGAGTGGCTTATTTATACATCTCTCTTTCTGGGTTGTCCAAGGCATTCCCTTGATTGATGTGATATGAAAATCTGCCAAGACATTCTGGGCCTGACCCAGTGTCGTAACAAAATTAGATGCCCAAACCACTTCAACTGGCTCATTTCATTTCAGCCATTTCATGGTTTCACTCTGTGTTCTTTTAAGTGATCTTCTCACACTGTCCTTAAGGGTAAGTATGGACACTGCTTGTGATATCATTTTTTTTTTGTGGTCACTACCCAGAGGTCATGACCATTTGAAATGTAAATCGACTTTGCAGACTAGCTCAGCCTCTCTCTTCATCATGACATTCCAGTATACTGCACACATAATTCTGTCCCCGCAGCTTTTCAAGCTGAAATTATGCCTCTGCGGAGATATACATATAAGTCTTTGCCAAGAAGAAAGGTGTCGATGCGGACGCCTCTCATGTCTCAGGAGTGCAGACCTGGATGTCAGCAAGATGATTGCTTGATCCAACACCCTGTGGGGGTAGCTCTTTATTTTTTCTTTCTTGTGTTTGGATGTACATTTCAGCCTCCTACTAATAGTGATCTTCTAGCAAAGCATGGGAAACTAAATTCCTCTTCAAGGCATTTAATATCGTTGCCCATCTTGTCATTGTCAGGTTGAAATTCTTTCAGGTTTGTTTCACAGATGTATTAGTTTGTTTACACCTTTGCTGGGGTAAAATTTATGTCTGTTTACTGATTTCACCTACATTTTCTTCGCACTGTTGTCTGCTAAACATGGCACTGCTTCCTAACAAATGGCCTGACATTTTTAAAGGTGCAATATGTAAGAATTTTAACTGAAAATATTAAGAGAATGTGAATAACAGTTGTGATGTTTTGATGTCTGTGTATTGTTTTGCAAATATACAGTATATAATGAATTTAGCATGCTAACCAGCTAGCCCTGACCCATCATGATCTGAAGCTCCTGTGCGAGTCTTGTAAACACCAACACTCCCCAGTCCGGACTGCTAGCTGCACGGCTAACTGAGCTAACTATGTATTTTCAGCTAATTAACAATAGTTAGCAGTTACTCTACGATCAGCTGCCCCTATTTGTTTTGAATTGGAAAGGTGCAGCAGCTTGGAGATGCTGGCGCTTGTTGGTAAGAACTGTGTCAACACATACTGTATGTGCTTGAGTAAACATGGCTATGATTCCAAAATAAAATATAATAGAGAACTGCTTTGAATCTTGCAAGATTACTTGCCAAAAAAGATGGGAAACGAAACAAAATGCTCAGATGAACATAGAAGACTTACAAGAGCTGCTTGCAACTGTAATCACTCAGGATGTAATGCTGGTTGAGACTGTGTGGAGGTGGAAAGTGAAGAGGGGATCAAGCAAGTGTGTGTGATGTGATGGGGAGTGATAGCTCAGTAACACCAGTCCGTAGAGACACAGGAAGAGAAAATGGCTGTAATGACGGCGTTATTATCAGTCAATGACACGCTGACACATACGATTTTCGTAAGCACACCAAAAACAGGAACTCCCACACACAGGTCTGGAGCAGCAAAGGTTGAGTGTGATACTTTCTCACGTAGCTCAGGTTATTTTCCCTCCCTGTAGTCCTGTTGTTTGTCTCACCCTCTTGCATTTCCGAAAAAAATCCCATGGAGGGTATGAGTGTGGGACACTGGGGAATCGGACACGTCATCCATGGTAAAAACGCCGGAGGGGATTTGTAATGAAACTCATCCCTACACTGGCAGGATTTGCAGCGACTGCTCAAATCAGATTTTTCCACTTGTGTGACACAGACCTCATCTCTTCATTGCTATCTAAACAGTGAAAAATCACATTCTGTTCCATTTTAATCCCCCTGTAAGGACGACGAGGCGGCAAATGAGCTTTTTAACAGGTAGTGAAGATCCATCCTTGCCTACATTGGTAGTCATTACAGCAGATACCCATTCATTCTGCACTGGCTCTATATACACTCATAACGACCGCTGATGCCCTCCCATCAATCTTCTGGTGCTTTTCAATCATTTTCCAAAGCTCCACTAAAAGAAGTATGAGACAAAGGAAGACAAAGAGATGCTACATGATACTCATTTCACTTTCACAACTTGTTTTTCTCTCGCTTGCCCTCCGTCTCCCTTCCTCGGTGTGTGTCAGATGGGATTCATGTACCTGATCTATTTAGGAGAGTGGGCAACAGTGGAGACTAAGGCACAAAGACACATCCTGCTGGCGAGGGCCCTGTTTAAAAAAATACAGACACACATGTAGCTTGCAAGCACACATACACATGTAAGTTCATGCACTTGCGTATTTTTTCAAGAGTTTTGTGAATATTGTGTTTGGCGTAACTGGTTCAACGTCTTCATTTTGCATTCTCTAATCCAGTGTTTTTAGGAATCAAGTAACATTTGCTTTGTCTTCTTATTGTGAAGCATCACAACATCATGCATTTTTGATATGACGCAGTTGCTTCGACATGGATTTCATGAATGTCGGTGACATAACATTCGCTTGGCTCGACGATGGGGGACACTCTGTTGATGCTCAGAGGGAATTTTTATATTTACTTCCACAACGAGGTTAGATGTCGGTCACAGAACATCGCCTCTGGATTGTGAGATTTAGTGTTTTAATGAAGGCCATTTCCGCAGGGGGGGATGCTTATTTCTAGGGCTGTATTTCTTAATTAGTGATATATTTCACTAGATGCTCGTAGCCCACTTTAGGTTTAATTAATACATTTAGTGCATCCGCGGGTTTGCAAAAATGTTAACATCTAAATGCAGTTCTCACTGACATACACAAAGGAGAATGCCAAAACACAGACACAACTGCTGCATTAATGGTCACGCAGAGGCTGGCTATGACACAGTCGCAGAATACATGGAGAGAAAAGTTACACAATGACGATATTACTCCATGAACACACACACACACACACACACACACACACACACACACTCCCAGAGGCGTGCTTGTACATACACAGACAGACAGAAATCCACATCCAGGGGTGCCATCACTGTGAGACAAGGCTGAGTTAGAACAGTGTGATGGTGTTATATAACGTGGCTGGCCAAGCTCGGCTAAGCATTTTTATCTGGGCTAACGACAACTCTACATGGAGTACAACGACGTAGCATGCATTTGTGTGTGTGTGTGTGTGTGTGTGTGTGTGTGTGTGTGTGTGTGTGTGTGTGTGTGTGTGTGTGTGTGTGTGGAGAGAGAAAGAAAGGAGGGATGTTATGAAATCAGCTACAAGGGGAAAAGACAAAATGTGTGTGTGACATGAGAAGAGTGGCGAATGAGTCAGGCAGAATAAAGGGTTTAAAAGCAGACTGACAGCAACACAGACGCTCCTGAAGATTTGGTTGAGTGCAAGCAAACTGCTTCTTCATGGCAGAAATGTTTCAGGGAAAGTGTGAGGAAAGTTTCAGGGCAGTGTTGAGACGTTTGTGGATTTCAAGTTTAAAGGGGCACTATGTAGTTATGAAGAAGAAATTCAAAGTCAGAATTTTAATGTTTACAATATTAATGAGGTAATAATACAAACTCAGAAGTATTTTTTTTCTATACTGAATAAACAAGCTGTTCTCAGAGAAAAAATAAGGTCCCCAGAATACTGTTTAAAGCTAGAAAGGTGGCAGGGTCCGCCGTGTTGTCCTTTAAGGTCAGTTTGTTTATTTAGTTTGTTTTGGCATAAAAAAATCCGTCAATGAAGATCTTTCTCATCTGATCAAAATTTAAGTTTGAGGTGTCTTAAAGGGCAATATGTAAGAAGTGTAATTGAAAAAAACAAAAATGTACCTAAATTGTCAACATGTGAATACAAAGCAGCTTTGACATTAGGATGTCTATGTATCGTGTTGCATAGATATCTGCTGATGTTAGCATGCTAATGCGCTAGCTCCTCCAGTCCCGGTCCAAAATTCATGTGGTCGTGGTGTAAACACCAATACTCCTTGGTCCTTGAGCTCCCAGTCCGAGCCGCTATCTGCACGGCTAACTGAGCTAACTAGCTAAGGGCAACTACAGTTAGCTGCAGTTAGCCACGCTAACCACCTGGTGACTGGGTGAATTTGACAGGTGGCCAGTTCTTACATATTGCACCTTTAATGTGTCTACCATTTTGAGGCCCTTTGTTCAGCACAATTAAGGCAGAGCCAGCAGATACTACTCACCAGTCACAATGAAAATCACAGTGACCGGATGAATTAAAATTCAATTGCAAACCTGGTTGTGGTTACATAGGTCTGTATCAGTCCGAATTGTTTTTTTTAATAAACTTCTTGGTAATACTCACTTGTGGAGACTTTCTTTATTTGTTAGTGGTGCCGAAAGATTTCAGCTAGAAAATAAATAAATTAACCAAATTTGTCTCAGTGCATGAATATTTTCAATAATACAATACAGAATTCCCAAAACAACTCAATAAATTAAAAGAATGAACTAGCACATAAACAAGGAATCTGTGCCAAAATTAGCACAGCACCAGTGAGACCAAGGAGCTAAATATTTGAATGGAACCAGTTTCAGTGTGTTACAATCGTGAGTTATAGCAATTGTGATGAGGTATTTAAAAAAAAAAAAAAAAAAACCTCCTCTAAGGTGCAAGAACACTTCAGCATTGAAGATGTGAAAGTAGGTTGCCAAGAGTATTACAATGCAATCATGACCGATGTTGTCTCAAAGTCAAACTCTGACATCAAAGTGTGCACAAACACTGATGGTGTAAAAAGGATCATATGTTTGGCAGACATCTCTGAAAACTTTTATTTTGGAGCTTTGAACCCTACAGTAGCAAGACATTTCATAAGGGGTCTGCTAACAGCCGTGTTACCACACAAATATAATCTCATTTTGTTTACTGATGTGAAGTTAGTGGGTATTCAGGCAAAAGAAAAACTAAAGAAGGACATGGAGATGTTGTTGGGGCAATAATTTTAAACTTAAGCCCAGTTCAGACCAAAGATTTCGAACAAAACAAAACCATTTAAGAACATTGCGGGGACTCAGGCTGTCTAAAAATGATGTAAGTAAGACGGCTCTGAAGCTCGGAGCTGAGCCGGGCGGAGCTTCTGCTCCAGGCTGCCTGGCTGCTTCGCCGCAGACCGAAGCTGCTGTTGTCTACAGCAGTCTGGTGAGGCAGCGTTTCACTGCAGCCTGGACAGAGTCTCCAGCTGTCTCTCCTCTGAGCAACAGAGGCCCTGTCGCTGTTCTGTTGGCAGCGACAGGGTGGAGGACGGGTCAAACTGTGAAATCAAATAATCAAATCGAAGTAAAACTCACTTGATTTGATGCAGAAAGATGAAATGATGCTGATAACAGCAGCAGCTGAGTGAAGCTTCAATGATTCCAATCTAATGAACAGATCTGACTGACAGGTCTTTATAGTTTACGAAATGGTCCAACAAGCAGAAAGGATAATAACAATATTACAACACATTCATATTAAGAAACACAGAATTGTTTAATTTCAGTAATTCTATCTTTGCAGACAAACACACATGCTGGATGCATCTCTTTCAACCATCCATGTGCTCAAAATACAAAGTATGCAGATTTTAATGCTAGAATAAATTGTGGATTTGTGATGTGCCGTTTGCGAAGTAGTCTGCAGTAACAAATGAAGACACCTTCAAAACATCCAACCATAAACATGTAGACATGTAGCTGAGAGAAAAGAAAAGCTTGAACTGAGATAACACCTGCCCACCAGCCTGTTCTCACAGACTCCCGTCCAAAGCACATATTTTTGAGACAGATTTGCGTTTTAGTGAGCTTGTCAGGATATTTTTTCTACGTAGTTGACTGGCTGTAAAATGGTGAGAATAAATGCATTTTTTAATGCCAACAGGCAGGAGTATAGAGACTTGTAGTATCACTGTAGAGTTAGCTGTACCCAGATGGTCCATGTTTATCCATAACATCACAGAGGTAAGAGAGGACAGCAAGAGACAGAGAGATAAGGAATACAGGAAAGGGAGGGAGGGGAGATGAAAGGAGAGTTATGTGAGTTGTGTTGTGCTGTGGTGTAAGTTGTGTGTGTGTGTGTGTTAGCCAGCAGGCGAGAGAACTGAATGGCTGTCCCAGATACCCAAATAAGTCTCCTCACATAATTCTACATCACAATTGCTTAAGTCAGCAGCAGGGATGAGACACACACACACACACACTCCAGTGCACATGATCACCTCAGCTTCATCACCTGCCGCTCTCATCTCACCTGGGTTCATGTGCTTCTGAATCGCTGGCTATAATGTGCTTAGTGCTACTGTCAAACCATCTCAAACACACACACACACACACACACACACACACACACACACACACACACGGACGCACAATCGTGTTTCCATCACTTCAGAGGACATCATGCTAGCATTCGTTTTCCAGAGATTTACCCTGCCTCGGCCTGCGTCTGACAGCTTCCTCGCTGAACTGCTGCAGCTCGCACGCATCTGGTGTCCACACAGACAGCGTTGCTGCCGCCAGCCGCGTCTTACATTGAGTTTGCCTCTGATAATGGCCATCGTTATGATGATGACATGATTTTTGTTTAGCCTCATTCAGAGTGAGAGAGAGTAAGAGAAAGCACACCGGAGAAAATTCAGCCCTTTCTTATCTGTGATTTATGTACAGAAGAAGATTAGGGCCACAGTAAAAAAAAAGAATACATCTTTGTTTTTCCACATTTCTAACGTTTTTCTCAGAATTCTGACTTAGAGTATAGACACTGAAAATGTAGTCAAATGTGTAATGTTGCTGGTATATACTCACTATAACTATCAACGGATCATTTTCAGTGTCTATTTTTGCTTAGAAACGACGCATGTTGCATGGAAAAAAACATTCGACATGCCAAATCATAGAATTATGTTGACTTTTGTATTGTGTTTACTTTTTTTATCTTTAGATGGGCTGTGTGGCTTCTCTAACCTGTTAACATGGGCTCCAAAATGTAAATCAAAGACGTTCACATGCGCTGCTCATGCGGGCAGTGTGTCCCCGGCATTACCCTAATCATGACCGCTACTTGCCTAACTCTAACCGTGACCTAAACATAACCAAATCTAAAACAAATCTTCACCCTAAAATTCAATGATTTACGTTTGGGGGTACTTACATTTTATCACCAAAAGGAAGGCGAATCCCTACAATGTGACCTCTGTAAACACACACACACACACACACACACACACACACACACACACACACACACACACACACACACGCTCATACAGATCATGCAAATCTGTCCCACATGTCTACACATTATCAAGTTAAAAATCAGCGTACGCCATATGTTTCCTAGAGCACTTATGATGTACATTGTCTGCTCTTTCATGGGTGTGTGTGGGCGTGCGTTCGCTCGCAAGTGGCATCCTGTCGAGGCAGACTGATCCACAGCAGGCGTTCTTTGATTGTGTTATTTAAGCGCTGTGATTCTCCATGAGCAAACATTTTACACACACAACCACACACACACTCACAGCCACAAACCACACACACACACACACACACACACACACACAGCCAATTAACACCTCCGTCTCCCTGTGGTATGCTGCAATCAGGCTTGGTATTTTTAATCAAACATGAGTGTTCACATAGCTGCACCTGCACTGCACCCATTCATATCACCCATCACACACACACACACACATACGTATATACAGATACACACAGTTTCATCTGGAATCATATGAGCTACAAGTTTAGCAACAAGTAATTAGAGTGTGTTAGCGATTAGCCTGATACACAATTAGCCTCTAGCCTCAGCGTGCTCGTTTTATCACCATTTGCAAGGGCAATGTGATGCGATGGGAACACTAAGGTGAGCACGGTTGCGGGGCAATTCACACGCTGCCACCTCCTTTTTCCCGCAGCTTCCCGCTGAGTCAATCGCATACAAGGCTGAGAGATGTGCTCGCCTATCAAATGTGCAGTAACACAGCGTGCATTTTAATGTCAGTAGAGAGCCAAACACCTGAAGTCAGTAACCTCTGTCTCAGTGCAATCTCTCATGCAGCATCTCTCCCTGAGAAAATGAAGTGTGTTCCTGGGGTTTACTGTCCATGTTATGGGACAAATTGGCATCCGCTGCAACAGAAATTAAAAGAGCATTGTCATTTATGTGAAAGACAAACTACTTTGTGAGAATACTACAGCTCTCATGGCATCGTTGTATCGCTTTATAGCTGCAATCTCTACTTTTGATAAACTTTCACAGCGTTCAGTCTTTTCTGTTCGGCTGTGATTACAAATAAGTCTGTATTTTCCATAGCCAATTGCCTCGCTCACGGACTTGCCTCTTTTCATGACATTTAACTGCAATAATCTAGACCTCATGGGTAATGGTGTTTGTTAGAGGACACTGAAAAACAATGAGCAACGATAAACATATGGTGTGAACCACAAGCCGAAATGTTGAGTACGTTTCTGTTCCAAGATTTTGTGTTATTCCCTCCGTTGCAAATGTCAGTGAGATTTTGAACAATCGTTTCTTACTACTCTCTCTTTTGAACTTGTGTTTCATGCTTTAACACTTGAACAAGTTGCATTTGAATGGAAGCTTCCAAAGACATTAACATCCAATCTAAACATGCTGGGGAAGCCAGAAAAACTCAACCCACACGTCCATCTGTTCTGCTTATAGCTCCTAACCTGCAGCAAATGTTTCTTTTCGTTGCCCGAGATCAAGCCATCATGTGGCTGAGGAGAATGGTCAGGATGTTGTGAGCAACGTACTGCCTCCCTTTCTGCTCAGAAAAATAAAGCTTTCTGTAATCGCTAGCTAGCCAGATGCTAGAAGAAATTCCATCATTTTGATTGTGTGCATACAATAGGAATAGGGAAATTTACAGTATGAAGGCAGAGCAATAAAAGAAACAGCAAGGCTGGAAATGAAAAGGACAGTCATCTTTGAGAGAAAGAACAAAAAGGCAGCAGATTTTATTCCCATCTCATCCCTGTGCACTCGGCTCAGCTTGGCTCAAAGACCACAGCAATTAATTACCTGCAGGCACTTTACGGACACCTGCGATGATTTATAGGGCTTTTTATGAAGATGCACAACACTGATAGGTCAAGTTCGGGATACCTAAGACGAACAGAGCTGAGTCGTGCTCCGACAAAAAAGACAGATGAGCTGAAAGAACAAAAAACAACAGAAAACTTTCATTTCATTTAATGTGCATTAGGCACAGCTGTAGTTCGCCTCGCTCAAAAGCTGCCTTGAAAGTGTACACACAAAGACACAGGCAAAGACACACACACACACACACACACACACACACACAGATGCTAGCCTACATTGGGCTGTTGTTGCGTGTTTTGTTGCTTTTGCCCATGGGCTCTTTTCTCCCTCTGTTCCCTTCATCCCCAGCAGAGAAAGAAAAAAAAAACAACCTCATCTTCATTATTTTTATGTTGAACAGTATCCATTTATGCCTGCGTGGGAGATTTGTTGTCTGCCCGACAATACATGTACATGCTTACACGATTTCAAAAAGCACGCACTCACTTTACAAGTTTAGTGATTTGGCCGAGGCTCTCGCCCACAGAAACTGGAGCAGGTAGCGCCGCTTCAGCGTGTTGCTCAAGGACACGTAAAGCAGGACACATGGCTGCTGGAGGAAGCTGTGGCTGCTGTGGGGAACAAGCCTGTTCCTGTCAGCCAGGACATGCTTCCCCGGGCTAGTCTCACCCTGCCAGAAGGATGATATCTGAGGGAGAGTTTAATGGATTACATAGATGTGTATGTGGTCCATATTGTAGTTCATGCAAGAGAATATCTTTTGCTCTGCAACTTTTCGAGTTAGATATCACTTTGTTAAACAAACAGTTGCAGTTTCTGCCATGGGCTATCTGTTATATGCTTATGTAAGGGATAGACTTATATAACTAGACGATCCTGAATCCAATGTTTTGTTCCATTGGATTCCATTTCAAACCTAATAAGGAGGAATACACTGATAATGAAGGAAATAAATTGCAGTAGAAATCCCAGGTGAATAAACAGCACAGATTTTCTGTCCACTGGAAAAAGGAAAAAAGATTGTTTTTTTCCTTTTTAATAAGGCTAAACTGGATAAATGAATACAAAGAAGGAAAGCAATATTTTAAGGAGAAAGCAAAAAAAAAAAAAGCATAATTCTTGATTCCTGCCCCAGATTGGGCTATTACAGGCTAATGAAATCCCAGGTGTACGACTGCAGTGTAGTATGACAAATGAAAAGGTCTGTAAGTGTGTTAGAGGTGATTGCGAGAAGGTTAAAGTCAATCTGTACGGCCTTAAAGCTCTTAGTGATATTACACCCAAAGGGTTGTAATCGCACAGCCAGAACAGATCAATACAATCACATCACGTCCACAAAGTGTATAAGACAGCACCTAATGTCACCTCTTTTTTTTTTCTTTTTTATACACATGGAGCTAGTTTATACAGTACATTTTTTAAGTAAAATGTTGCCATACACAACCTCAGTCTGGAATGGAAATGCATGTGAATACTGATTTAATGAAGAGCTTAAGGTTTGCTCGGGAGAGTACTAAATGTATTAGTTTAGTTTGAATTTGCATTTTTTTTGCCTGCAAAATGTAAAAATTATCAGTTTGTAACTGTAACAAACATTCTTATGATGTGGGCAATAACATTAACAAACAAATCAAATTAATAAACATCATGAATATTGTTCTCAATCTTCAGAATATATTTCTAAACGCCGTCATTTAATGTAATGTTTTCTAACTGTCCTTAGCCAAACTTTCTGTGGCAGAGGGGCGGCTGATTCACTCACAGGCTAATAAAGTGCGAGACGGAGCGCTTCAGGTGCTGGTTTGTGACATCGGGCATCAGACTGCACAGCAGGAACTGTGGAAACAAACCAAACCAGTGGAAACAACGTCCCCACAATCGCACACACAAATATGTAGACACACCTCACCTCATTCACCCAGGGGTTTCACACATGAATACCCCTCTTTCACCCTCTCTAACCTCCAGAGCTCAGGACTCTATAGTGGCTTTAACATGTGAACAACCAGCACCTGTAGACCTCCCAGTATTTGGTTTAATGGTACACATTGACACAAGAACTGATTATATATATTATATATTAGTAAAGGAATAATAAAGAAGTATCAACATAACTAACTACTTTATCTTAAATTGAATCAAATTACTTATATCTCTATATAATAATAGTTTATAATGTCATTGTTATTTTATGTGATTATATTGTACTTATGTTATGGTATTCTCTGAATGTATTACTACTGTTGTATAACATTGTACTTTATTGTATTAATGTGTCTTAAATGTATTTTTAATGTCTATATAACATATATAGGTGTGTAGGTATGTATATCTGTATACTTTACATTAAAGGTGCAATATGTAAGAATTGGCCACCACTCAAATTCATTCTCAAAACATATATGGGGCAGAACATCACTAGAGTAATGGCTAACTGCTGCTTACTGTAGCTGCCCTCAGCTAGTTAGCTTAGTTAGCTGTGCAACTAGAGGTCTGCACCGGGGGCTCGGCGCACCGGGTGAATGTCGGTGTACACAGGAGCTTTCAACCGAGACGGGCCGGTCTTGGTTAGCTAGCTGGTTAGCATGCTAACTTCAGTAGATATATGTGCAACATAATCCGAAGAAGTCATCAAGTCAAAACTGATATTTTTTCACATTATTTGGGAATTTTTGCGTTATTTTTTGAATGTTTTCAACTAAAATTCTTAAATACTGCACCTTTAAGGATGCACGATACGGACGTTATTCAGCCGATACTGATAACTAATGAAAATGACATGCTTTTCGTGGCGATACCGATAAGATAACCGATGATTTTTGTGTTTAAAAAGGTGATTCAAAATGCCATAACTCTAATAAGATTTGTTGTGTTAAAACTCATAGACTTTTTCCCTCCTCTCTGAGCCCTTGCAGAACATGTACTGCAAATTTCAATCGTGTTGTCTTTCTCTGAAACTTCAAGAAGTGTCCACACCTGCAACAACATGCACTTCGATGTCACCAGCGTGCTGCATTTGTTGTTCTTCTTCTCTGTGTTTATTGGCAGATCTCAAACCAACTTTAAAGGTGTTTTGAGTGAAAGCAATTTGGCTTCTCAATATCTGTTATATTATCCCGATCTATGTTTGTTCTGCATCCCTATAATATATAGTTCACGCATCATGGCTCCCAGGGTTGAATAGTCTGAGGTATTGTGATGTATAATGTATATAGCTTTTTTAATGTCACCTCTCCACTTTCTTCTTTCTATTTCCTTATTTTGTTGTTAATAGTTTTTTTTTTTTTAATGCATTTCGTTCAAAAAGTTGTTATCTGTTGTCTCGTGTGTAACACACTTCCTTCCCCCGGGGCTCGAATAAACTTTTATCTTATCTTCTCTTATCGAACATTTGATATTCTCATAATGGACAATGAAATGAAGGTGTGTAATCGTTTTTTTAATTTCCCACTGATGCAAATTAGATTCCCTCAAAGCGGTGAAATTTCCCAGGTCTTTCCAGGTCAGACGAAGGTACACTCACACATTCACGCAGCTGTGGTGCTCCACAAACTGCAGACTCATCCCAAGCGAAAGACAATCCCTGGCTCATGGCAATTAGCTTCCTGTGTTTCATTTCACTGTAATTACTTAATCATTGCATTCCAACTCAAGCGCAGTCATACTTCAAACAGCAGTGGCACTTGAAATTCACAGACTGAAGGCACATGGCCTCATTCACTGGTAATTACTTTAATTAATTGCTGAACAAACACCAAGAGCCTCCACTTTTAAGTCGCTGTGTGGGGATAAAAGAAGCCCTATATCCTCGTCTGACATTTATCAGTCAGTATGAGTTAATTCCACAGATAAAGCCTGCGTAAGTGTTACCATCATATTGTATAGCACAGAACAAGTCGTGGTTTTGTGCTGCGTATCATCTTTTAATTAAATTGTGCTGTTAGGATGCTGTTTTCTCACCATTCTTATCACATAATAACATTAGAACATTGTCACGATTACAATAAACTCCACAAAATCAGTGTGGATGTGTATAACGCGTCTTTATTTGTGCGAGAGTGAGCCGGAGTGTGAAATACTGACTTCATTACACACACAAAATACAGCAGTTAGTGATAGTCAGTACCTTGCAGGTCCAACCTGTTGGTTTTGAAAGATGACTTTAAACTAAGAGGAGGGTCCATTATTGCACACACACAAACACGCACACGCACTTTCATAAAGACACAAATCACAAGCTAAGCTTTCTATCTCGATCAAGATTTCCCCAGTTGTGAATTAAAGTCTCGGCATTATTTGAAACCAGACAAACCAGCCAACACTGCACCCTCACACACACCCTCACTCCCTCACACACACACACACACGACCAAAATGTTTTGTGCCGTGGGGACCAAAGACCCAATTAACTTTATTACTGACATTACAGCTGGAGACAGTGGGAAGACAGATTACATAACACATGCACACACACACACACAGTCTCACACAGAGGTGCAACTGCACTGTACATTCTATGACTCACCGACCCCACGAAAACAAAGTATTCCCATTTTCTGCTTCTCTGTACTTCCACTCCATCACATTTTGGAGGCCAATATTGTACTTTTTACTCCACTACATTTATTTGACACCTTGAGTTACTAATTACTTTGCAGATTACATGATGCATCTGCAAACGTAGCACATTGTTTAATTAATTTATTTGATCAGCAATTGGAAAAATTGCAGTATATCAGATTTAATAATAGGACAGGCCATCTTACTAAAAGAAGCTTTCAGTACATTTAATATCAGTTACTTAAAGACTTTTTTATTCAAGTACTATTCAAGT
The DNA here is from genome assembly GCF_040436345.1 of Pagrus major. NCBI lineage: Eukaryota > Metazoa > Chordata > Actinopteri > Spariformes > Sparidae > Pagrus > Pagrus major. Next base: position 10,632,520 of record NC_133237.1, read on the forward strand.
GGGTGACTTACATTTTTACCTAAGTAATATTTTAAAACAATATCTTTACATTTACTCTTTAATGTAAATTTAAAACTCTGGATAAGTGAGATCCATATTGACAACAGACCCAAACACACATATCACAAACAACAAACATGACCTTTCATGTGACTTAATCTTGACCTAACGTGAGGCAGCATGAGACTGGTTGTGGTGGTGATGACATCAAGACGGAACACGGAACACGGAACACGGAAGTGGTGTCGCCGAAAATCGCATTAGCGAGGCGCCAGTTTTTAAAAAAATAAAAATAAAAACCAGTTTTTAAAAACCTTTTAACTCAGTGGGATCAGTAACCAACAAGTGGACTGACTGTCCTGGAGTGAGGAAGATCCCTTTTTTTTTTTTTTTTTTAAATAAGTGTGGTCAGTTGTTTTTCATGACAAAGAGAGGACCCATCCATTTGGGTAAAATGATTGCCCTTTTTTTGAGAAAAACTGTGTTTTGTTTTTGTTGTCTGTGTTTTTTTGGTGTCAGTATTTGATGGTCATTGGCAGAACTGCATCTTCACAGATGTAGTGAAGACTTGTTTCTTCTCCCTTGTCGTTGACATTGGCCCCGTTAAATTGTGCTATGCTTCATCCTTTCTTCTAAACCCTTCCTCCCCATCCGTCTTCCCACGATCCTCTTCACTTTATCCTTCTTTGCCACATTTCTCCTCTCCAGTTGTTGCACAGTAAAGGCCCGATGAACACTTTTTTAGTATGAATAATTTGCATGCCAATAAATGTTTTGAACATACTTTAAGGTCGCACAGAAAGCAAATATTAAGCGACAAAAAGAAAACTTTTTTTTTTTTTTTTCCGGATGGATGAAGGATGAAGACATCAACCAATCATGTTTTGTGAAAGTGGCATCACGTGACAGCTCACGCCAGTGGTTGACAGGTCGATTGCAATTGTTTGTCATCACTCTGTACTTAATGACATAGGATGCAAAATTATAAAGACAAAGGTAACTTGGGATGCATAACCTAATTTTATCCCACACAACATAGGAGATGCTGGTCTACAACTGTCTTCATTATTAGTCTGTTTGTAACTTAACGGATCGGCCTGGACTCGAGTACAGTCAGCTGAGATGAACTGATGAATGTGACCTCTCGCCAGTCAGTGCTACAGTGCTACCCCTGGCACCTATGGGGCCATCTTGGAGCTCTGCAAGCTGGTGCTATTTTCCTGCCAGTCCCTGTCCTGCGGTATCATTTTAATTTGGTAATTAACCCTTGTAGCGAACTAGTATATTGTGTGAGGGAAATTCTCTAATGTCCCTTTATTATTTTGATATGTTCTTGCATATGAAACCTAACAGATATAGATGCAACATTAATATGTGTGTAGGGTGAAAACTTGTGTCTGTGGGCCTCCTGCGTGGTTTCTGTCTTAACATACATAACATAAATAGGAACTCAGTTAAGGAGTTCATCCTGAAGGGTGTTTTTGTAACATCTTCTGTGTATATGTGTTCTGACAATGGTTGATGTATAACACATGAACTATGGAAGTTTAACCTGAGGTGGATGTGGAGATGGTGGGAATGTTATTTTAAGTGAGTTCACATGTAACCTCGTGACTGCTGCAATTGTGAGTATTGTTTTCTGCTATTATAAAGGATAAGGAGAGACTGCCTCTGTTCAGTCATCATCAATGCGCCGCTGATGAGTGACTCTTGCTTGCAAGCAATCAAAAACTTCTAGAAAAGAAATATCGTGTCGAACTTGGTGTTCTGACCAACTCTCATCTGCACTTGAAAAAGTGACTTATTTTCAGTTGCCATCACCGGTGTGTGAAGGCCTTAAAGGAATAGTTCACTCTAAAACAAAATTCAGTCATTATCAACTCACCCTCATGCTGATGATAAGTCTGATGTAGTTTCTTATTCCTCAAAGTGCAGCTGGAGACCCACGGGGGTACCCTCCGGCAGGAATAATCCATATAACGAGCGTAAGTGGCGACCGAGACAAAAAGGTCCATAAAACTACACAAAAACGTTGTAATATTCCTCCATACTGCTCGTCCGCTGCAATCCAACTGCCTCCAGGCAGATGTAGCATAGTGACTGTTTAGGCTAGAAAAATGTACTAAATGACGTCGTTGCGAGTAAACTCTGGATGTCGCCACTTCAGGACACTTGGATCGCAGCGGACGAGCAGTATGGAGGAGTATTACAAAGTTTTTGTGTAGTTTTATGGACCTTTTCCTCTCGGGCACAATTGACGCTCGTTATATGGATTATTGTTGCCAGAGGGTACCCCCGCGGGTCTCCAGCTGCACTTTGAGGACTAAGAAACTACACCGGACTTCTCATCAGCATGAGGGTGAGTCGATAATGACTGAATTTTGTTTTAGAGTGAACTATTCCTTTAAGTTTTACCAAGTTCCAAAAAGACAGCATGAACGCACTGTCAAATCTTTTGCATTTACTCCCTCCCTCCTACCTTCCCCCTGTCCCTCCTCTGTGCATTCCTTCCTCTATTAACAGACATCAACAAGCTGTCATCAATCCTCAGTGAGTGGCATCACAAATCCATTAACCTGAGCAATGCCAAACATTTTATCCCCACATCCATTCATCCGTTTCTCCTCCGTCATCTCTGTCCGCCTGTCTTTCATCTCCTGTCATCATCACTCTTTGCTAAATTATACATCAGATTCCATTATTGTCCTAACATCAAAACAATGGGCAGCTAATGTTTGCCACAGGAAGGCTACTTAAAGCACTCACAGTGCGCACAAAGTATTTCAAAGTCGAACGAGTACTCTCACTGAGCTGTTGGTCGTTCTTAAACTAAAGAGTAATATATCAATGTGTTCATGCATGAGATTTTCCGAAAAGCATGACGATTCTGCAAGCTGTTCGCAACCCTAAAATAAACTCACAGAGACTGTTGAGCTGGAATTAACTGCGGTGTTAACACAACTGCTATCAGTGGCAATAAAAAGCTTGAGAAGCGCGTCTGCGAGCCTGGGTCAATGTTAACAAGGGCTAGGGGCAAAGACCTCTTCAGGCTCATTAAATTCCTGTGAAATTGAAATGACCAGTCAGGAAATGCCTCTGATACTTTCGAGGAGAGACTTTTTTTTTTTTAATCATCTTTCAATTACATTTGGAAAGTATGTGTGAATATTTCCCTGAGGCAGCGATAAGTTGTAGTAGTTAACGAGTGTGTGTAGCTTGAAGATATTACATTAAACTGACACTCTGCTTTTCTATAGGTTTTAGATGGAGATTTTTGCAGAAAAATATGTATGTGGCATGTAAAATATTATATTAAAATACTTTTAAGTACATTTTAAGCATACACTATGCAGACTTCTAGTAATTCTGTGTTTAAGTTAAAAGTTGCCATAGAAAGAAAGTAAAATACCTCATTGCACAGAGACCAAACTGCACCCAAAGATTTCAAAAGGGCCTCGGGAGCTGCAGGAGCTTAGTCCACTAATTACAGCAGTAGTTATATTTGCTGGTTTACTCGTTTGGGATTATTTTGCCCCATTTTCTCATTAAAACTGTGGTCAATAGTCGCTGCCAGCTGAGAAAACAGGACTACATTGACTCCACAGCACCTGATTTAATTGTCTTTATTTCCTTCTTGGTTTGAGGCTTTGGGAAGTAATGTAGCTGGCATCATTGTGAGTGTGACAGCATTAGCTCAATGGGTTCTCTCAGCACACGTACACAAATCACAGGTTGTTTTTTAAGGGTTGCTCTAAATGTCTATGACATTTAACGCTCCACAGACAACTGCACAGTTATACCCTAGGGCAGTTGTCCTGGGCCGTGAGTCATAGAAGGAGCCAAAAGGGCCCTGTAACCCTTAAAATAATCTGCAGGGGCGTCTTTGGAGACCATCTTGTCCGGGGTAGGACCCAGGCTAATGACAACCCTGGCTTTAACTGCCTCTATTAGAGGTACTTTGTTCCAGCATTGGTACACAGGTGAAGTCACTCCCAGTCAAACTTTTCAAGCTGCAAAAGTGAGGGGCTGAATTCAGTACTGACCTTTATCATGGTTAGAAATGTTTTCATTATTGTAAAAGCACAAAACCATGATTTATCTCAAAATATAGCCTTTAAAGATGCACTCTGTAGTTTTAGGGAAGACATTTTAATCAGAGGAGAAAGATCTTCATTGACTGATTATTTATGCCTTTACAAACTGAATAAACAAACTGACCTTAAAGGACAACACAATTTCATACTGTTTTACTTTGTTTATATGTGGCGGACCCTGCCACCTTTCTAGCTTCAAACAGTGTTCTGGGGACCTTATTTTCCTCTGAGAACAGCTTGTTTATTCAGTTATGGCAAAAGACAAATAATTCTGAGTTTGTGTTATTACCTCATTAATATTGTAAACATTAAAAATTCTGAGTTTGAATTTCTTCTCCAAAACTACACAGTGCCCCTTTAAAAGACACAGCAAGTTTCAATTCCACTTTTCTTCAAACTATGAAAAAGAAATGTCTCAGGAGAGTTTTCACTGTCAAACTGTTTCCAGCTCATTCCTGTGCTCTCTATTAGGAAGAGGTCTCTTCACGGTCAGTACAAACAGGAAAAATGACTGCAGTGACTAGTAACTCACTCTAATGGGCGTTTGTGTTTTATTAATAAAGGCCTGAAGATGCTTCGGCTGCACATTTTTGCAAAAACTTTCTAAATCTTGCAAAAAGATCCATTATTTTTTTATGGCACCCTCTATTTTGCAGAAAGCGTTTCAGAATTTAACGTCCATCTCGAACAAATCCTGATGAACCAACCGGTAATATCTCATTTTAAAAGAAGTGTGACGGCATTCGTCCTTCAAAGGCTGTTCTCAAGGCGAGGGTCTTTTGTGTGTGGACAGACCATTGATAGGAAGGTATAGTGAGCTAAACCGCACTACTTTGATCCCTTTTTCCTCCTAATAATCAGACCCATTCCTTCCTCCCTGGGCTCCTTTAAAGTAGTTGAGAATAATTATGAGTTTAGTTGGAAGGGGTGTGTGTGTGTGTGTCTGAAGGGGTAAGGTTTAAAGATTCCCACCGGGTGGATATATGCAGTGCGGAACAGCTTTTGATGGGAAAATCTATGGGCCAACACTTGTGGACGAGGACACACACTAAACTGACACACACGCACACAAACAGGGTGGGGGAGGGGATGGGGGGCTGACCGTGCCAATTGTTTGTCTCCCAGAATCAAATGGGAGGTGATTTTCTGAGCACCAAAGGCGAGAATGGAAAATGACAAAATAAACGAGTGCTCTTTTCTCTCTCTCCTCTTTCTTTCAGCTGCCCCTCTGCAGAAGAAGGATGATCTGCCACAGTCTTTTTGTCGAGCTGGCTGACACAAGCGCTCACACAAACATGCCCTCACACACACACACAGGATCCTCTGCACCACTCTGTTTGGACCACACTGTTGTTGACACCGTGCGATCTGATGAATGACACCCCCTTTTCAATTATTGCCCCTCCTCGGTGCCTCTGGCTATCTCTCAGGCTGTCTCTCACACATAGACGCACCTTCCAACCACCCTCCAAACACCAAATCTAGCGAGCTGTCCACACTCTTCACAAGAGCGGCTCCGCATTTTGAACTTAAACGTCAGCGAAAATGATGACGAGTCAGCCCTGGTCATCCCTCTTTGGTCTCACAAGGCTATTAAGGCCAAAATGAAGGCCAAAGGGCCGAGGGAAGATGGGTAGAAGTGGTTTGATGGGAAGAAGTCCAAGCTTGAAGATCTCTTAGATGTGGCCATCGTGGCTTTTCCACTAGTCATATAATGTAACACAGCCTGTCAGTCATTCTGAAACCCGCCCCTGAGCAGGGTGTTGAAATTCCTCTCAGGCTAATGTCAGAATCTGTAGATGTGTGTGTATCTTTTCATTCGGGTGGGTGTCTTTTCTGTCTAATTATGTGTATGTCTACTTGTTTAAGGGTTAGGGTTAACATAATAAATGTCTGTTTATACATTTTTGCCGTGTTTGTCGTATATAGTGAAGAGCTAAAGGGGGAATTTCCACGAGAGCACCATGTGTCAAGCTGTTTAGTCATTTTCTGACATGGTTTGCTGGGAGCTCTTCTCCTCTGAGTTTACTTGAATTATGATATCTCAACCATAAAAACAACCTCATGTCTCACGCACACTCACAAAAATCAATACATTTTTAAAAACTAACAGTGAAGAAACAAAGGCAATTCCGATTTGGGTCCAAGGTAAGCAGTTAACATTAATGTAAAAGCTTTCATTCTCATAATTCTGACTCTTTAAGGTCTGATTTTTTTGTCCCTTTGCACCTTTTTGGCCATGAGTGTGGTGATCTTCAAAATGAAGAAATATAGACAGATTAATTTTACGGCTACATGACTGCATCTGCTGAGAGTTTCAACAGACATTGAAGGTGCAATATGTAAGAATTGGTCAGTCGATTAATTCAACTTAAGCTGCCATTAGCTGTGCAGCTAGCAGTCCGGGATGGGACCTCAGAGCACTGGAGAAGTGTTGGTGTATACACTGCTAGCACAGGAGCTTTGCTCCTCAATGGGCTGGGGCTAGCTGGCTAGCATGCTAAACATTGCAACACAATACATAGATGCTATAATATTAAAACTGTTACTCCACAATCTGTTGGTAGTTTTAATGAAGTCTTGAATGTTTTCAACCAAAAGTCTTACATATTGCACCTTTAATCAGTAGATGGCCAGTGTGCTAACTGTATTTGATTCACACCACTGAGCATCAACATCAGCAACTGAAAAGTTACAGTAAAACAGAATGTGCTGTAAGAGGGTGAGCAAGAGGCACATTTACATAAAATGAAGGAAAAGTACAACATTCAGTCCCTATGCTTTCAAACTTTCCCTAAGCTTAAACAATGTTTAGAGTATGCTAACCAAGACATGAAATTTTTTTTTTGCTGATTTCAAAACCCTTGAACTGGTTCAGAAGGTCAAACTTTTACATCAATAAGACAGTGAACTACTTTTTTTACCCCTGAATTTGTGCTGCATAATTGCTTTCTTAGCCAAGCTGATACAAAATGATTCAGATGTTCACTGGTTAGATTGATATCATACTGATATTGGTATCAGCAGAATAGTTTAGTCTTGGTACGCAAATCTTTGAAAGGTAACAGCAGCCCGGTCTCTCTCCCAACACGTAAAATGCTTCAGCCTGGTTTACACTCCTAAGTTTGACACTATGGGTACCCCTCTAAGGTCACTTCTTGAAGTGCCCCTCGAATGCAGCAGTATAAAGAGTAAGAAAAGTCAGAGTCAGGTGGTGGTTGGATGGATCACAGATTACAGTGGACCTTCCTCCCAGAAGACCGGTGTTCACGTCCCATTTGTGACTAAGAATCAAGAGTAATTTGTTTATATGTTATGTCATGTAAGTATGTAAAGGCACGTAAACGACTTTACTTACATTATGTGATTGACGAGACGTAGTTATTTTGACCCAAAATGTGATCTTTTCCTAAACCGAACCAAGTAGTTTTAAAACCTAAACCTACGTGTCATTGCTAACTTGACCAGAGAGCCTGTCACTACCCGATGTGAGTGGCTGCCTGATGTGAGTTGGACAAAACACATACAGAAGTGCAGATGCGTCATAGCATAATTTCCGATGATTATATTGCTGTTATTGTGGACTGTCCAAATGTTTTGATAAATTATACTTTTATGGTTTGGCATCACTTGAATTGAGATGAGAAAATGCTATGCTACAAAACAAAACACTGCTATCCTATGTTTTTTTTTTCATCTTTATTCTTCCACTTTCAAGTGATTGTTTGTATAAATAGGCTAATTCAATCACATTGAAAAATTATGTTTTTACAGCTCATACATACGCATTAGATAAACAGAAGAGGAAAGGGGAAAAAAAGGAAGGAACAGAGCCCTTCAGGTGCAAAACTCATGCTAGAGGGGTAGATAGTGCATCATAGTTTAAAGCTTAAGGCCGCTGACCAAGCCACTGTGTTTGACGAATTGGGATTGAGAATGTGTTGGGTAACAGTGCGCTTTTAATATGACATTTCATTAACAAACAGTAGAGAGCGAGTGAGTAATGAGAGCAGCGATCACACCAGTTTTTTTTTTTCCTATTTATTTAAAAGAAAGTTGAAGGAGAGAGAAATAAGGAAAAGGTGGGCTGAGATTGTGGAGGAGGGGGATATGATATGAAGGAAACAGATGGAATCAATCGGAGATGTAGAGGGAGAGCTATACAGTAGAGGTGTGAGGCATGAGGAAAGAAGGGATGTGGCAGATGGTAAAGGTAGCAGTGGCCCAAATGGCCTCTTGATGCCCCGTAAGACAGACACACACATACAGACTCACACATGCACAAGTGTGTAAGGTCAGAGAGCGGTCACATCACCTGTGGTCCTGTGCACATACAATTTAAACAGAGGAATGGAACTTTTTGTCCATTTTGCATTTTAACAGACACATTGAAATGCACTGAAAGTTCATGTTTACACAATTATTGGTCATTGTTTCACAGTCTGTAATGCAGTAGATGAACACCATGCAGGTTTATGAGTTGATTTCAACGTGATTCAACCAACCAGCTACTTTTATACAATGATCATTAATGATCAGCCGGTTTAAAGTATCCAAGCAGTGTCTGTTGAGTTACCAGGGCATTTGGTTTTAAAAATAAAAAAAAGGCTTTGGTTAGGTTTAGGTAAAGACAGAATGGCCTACTTATGATGAGGCAAAAGTACCAGAAATGAATGATCAAAACTCTAAAATACAATACATATGTCTGTAAAGATCTTAGGAAATATACAGTCTTCTTTTTGGATCATTCTGCAGCACACTAGTTACATCCAATGCCCTGTTTTAGTGCCAATGCAGGAAGTAGTATGCCCTGTGGAGGTCCAGGTGGTGGATGGGCATGTCCATGCAGGGGGCCTGTTACAGACCATTACATGACTTTAAATTAACCATAATATTCCCCTTACATATAAAATACCATAACCAAAACAAAGTTGCCATGCATGTAGACATTAATAATAATATTGATTCAAAAGCATTGGCATTAACATGAAAACTGTTGTCATTGAAAAGTAATTCAGGGTTTTGCAAAACTGACCAATACCAACGTTATAACTGGCAACTGCAGTAAATGAATATGCAGAGTGGGAAATTAATAAATAATTATAGTAAATGATACATTAAAGTTCTTACAAAGTCAATTTTGCTGTTTAAGTGTTTTTTTCCACATCTTGCTCCATATCTCACATATACACCAGTATCAGGCCCAACGGTGGCAAAAAAGCCATTTAGTAGATATTTTTAATGGTATTTTAGAGTTTATAACACCCTGGAAAATCATTAATAATGTTGGTGACTCATCCTGCACTCGGGGGCGTATGTTCATTTTTCATCCAATAAACCCTTTCTTTATTTTATAACGCTGGATGTATAGAGGGAGTGTTGCTTGGGACCTCACAGGTTACTGTACAAAAGCACAACTTTATAACTTGTACAAAAACCCACCTTCATAACTTTATTCAGCGATTTAGGTGAAATTAGGTCATGTTTTATTGAGAAAATGTTTGCTGGTTTTCCATCTGCTAACAAATGTACTGATAACCAGCAGCTTCTCAGTGAACACCTCTGGACCGGAGGACAGTTACAGTACCAAGGTGATTTATGGAGTTTCCTGGTTGACAGATACCGGCAGCTTTGTTGCGAAAGTAATCGCTAACTGCTGCTAAATGTAATGTTAGCTGGTTAGCACAGTAAGCGCTTCCATTCGCTGACTCGGCCCTGTGATGCCAGGAGCCAGACCTGGCAAGAAAACCACCTCGGTACTGTATTAACTGTAATTAAACTAGCCTCCAACTTCTCAGAGGCTGTGTTCTGAACTCTTGCCAACCAAACAACCACAGTTCAGTTCACTGAAAGCTGCCAGTCCAGGAAAGAGACAGCACTGGCAACTTAGTGGTTAGGGGGTGGGGTTGTTCATAACCTACATTCCACGCTATTGACTGCTGCATGTTTTTACAGAAAAAACGTAACTATACCGAAACAAATAGCACTCTATTGGCTGTGTCATGGGAAGGACTAGCTTTACTTGTTCGTATCCTGGTTTCTACAGTTTTGCAGTAATTGTGAAAATACATGTCTTACCTGTAAGGCTGAGTTGCAGCAATCCACTTGAAGATCCCCCTCCTAACACATTTTAAAATGTATAGAAAACACTGTACTTTACTGTACTGACTAATGTTTTTCTGATGTGGTTTTTCCACAAAAGAACTCCAATTATCTTGTTGAACTTGTCAAAATTACATATACTCATCCTCCAATGGAGGATGAGTATATGTAATTTAAATGAAAATGTATTATATGATGATTATATGATATGATTATGCAAATGAGTGTAATTTCAGTTCATTCTCAGTGTTTGTGCACTGGAGGCTTCAAGTTTCCTCATCACACTTGTGTATACTGAATATCGGACCAGGATTGGCTTCCAAACTGTTGTGATGTCACAAATCATGCTCGTAGGCCCGCCACACTTTCAGCCTCTGCACATAAATCATTCTACTCAGTGGAGCATTCAACTATAGGAACAAGAAGAAAACACATTTTTGACTGGAGGGGGACTTTAAGAAAAAGATGTTCAAGAATTTCATCATCAAAATCCACTAAAAAGTAGTCAGAATATACTCTTTAAGAGTTAAAAGACTCCGGTGCACTTTCTGATCTGCCTGAAGAGGCAGGATTTAATGACATTTAGGGAGTAGGTCTTCTTAAGAGCCTTTGATCTTCCTGATAAAAACCTCATATTTCCTCCTGAATGTGTACCGATTCTTGAACAGAGACACAAAGGTAAAGGCAATATCTTCAGCTGCAAAAATAAATGCAGTCAATGGAGAATCAGCTGGCACTTTTTTTCTCATTTCCTGGGAAATAATCCGTCAGCATCAACTGACAGAAGCAGTTACTTTCATATAAGATGAGGCAGACACAGAGCCTGGTTTGTGTGTGTGTGTGTGTGTGTGTGTGTGTGTGTGTGTGTATTGTGAATTTTGACAGGACAGCAAACCTTGTGAATGGTGAAGTTTTATTCTAGTCGCTCTACAGAGAGAGGGAGAGAGAGAGAGAGATAGAAAGATAGAAAGAGAGAGAGAGAGAGAGAGAGAGAGAGAGAGAAACAGTGCCACTGTACAGAAAAGCTCCTGTGAAATTCACACAAAAAATATTGTTTTTACTCTTTATCATTTATAATTCTCCATGATGATGTATTCCAGTATGAATTTACAAGCGATGTATACAGGTGTCGTTTCTAAATATATTCAAAATAGTTCCTTAAAAGTCTTTGAGGAAGTATTAGTTTAAAAAAAAGCTCTATTCTTACAGCAAACCATAAAGAAAGAGGTCTCGTATCTTTGGAGGGATAGCAGACTCAAAGTAGAGGGTTGCTTTTTTTCTTTTCATCTTCTTTACAGTTGAAGTCCTGACTACACATGAAGGAGAGGGAAGAGAGAAGCAGAGCTGGTGATACAGTAATTCTCACCTGCCATTGGAGGAAGAGCAAGGATGTCCCCGCCATACCGAACCAAGCCCTGACCCCCCGACCCGCGACCCCATCAGGCTAAAAACATGGCCTGATAATGGCCCGTCAGCGAAATGGGAAGTTGCAAAAGGGTCAGGTTCTCGCCTTCTCCCCCAAAACAGCAGCAGCATCTTCATCGTGTTAAACATAGGAGTTTTTTTTTCTCTCAAATATGTATATACTCACACCTGGTTACAACGCATTAGTGATCATAACATCATAACAAAAAGAACTAACAGAAAAAGAAAACATAAAACATTAAAATTGTTACATCTGGGGTTGCATGCCATCACCTCATTATTTATCATTAAATGTAATTAAAATACATTTTTGTCATTAAAAAGAGCAGGGTTGTCATCACAAGGGTGTGTCTGAGTGTGTGTTTTCGTGTGTGTGTGTGTGTGTGTGTGTGTGTGTGTGTGTGTCTGAACATAAAACAGCATCAGTTTACATGACAGTTCTGTAAAAAGTCGAACAAATAGAACAAACCATCATGAGTTCGTAAAATGCGAGGGTGCTGTTTGATATTTTTACATGTGCATATTGTTCACTTGTCAGCTCACGCAAGCAGCATGTGGAAGATAAATATGATAATAATAATAATAAATATGCAGATAAAGATGCAAAAAAAAGAATGTTGCTCGTCAGTCAACATCGGGTAAGCTGATTGGGGAGCGAGGAGAGGTTCACCGCAGTATTCCAAGAGTACAAAAGGGCGATATGACCGTGGTTGTTAAAGATGGAGCTTCAATTGAAACACAGTGGCTAATGCAGTCGACTGTCGTTAAAAACCATGGAGAGGAAAGAGAGAGAGTATTCCATATGAGGGTAACTTTTCAGATTTTGGACGTTTAAGCAACATCCTCCATTCTTTTAAGGGTGCTCAGTTTTGCAAGGAGCGCAGCTGCACGCAACGCACTCCTCACTGAGCGAAACGATCTAAGCCCCCTACCGTCATCCCTCCTTTCCCTCCTTCTCTTCCTCTTCTTTTCTCTTTACTTGGGTTGCATTAGCTCGGGCAAAGAGCCGAACTGGAAGACCTAGGACTGGTAAACATCATAAGGAGAAGAGTTTGATTCTGCATTGCGGCCACTATAAATCATGTTGTTGTTTTACTTTGTTTTGGGTTTTTTTTCTTTTTGTTTTTCTTTTTTTCTACAAAAGAAATCTCTGTGTTCTGTTGCTACGGTTGAAGCTCCCCCAAAACGCACAGAATCATCCTGAGGTATTTTATTTGATACAATTTGGCTTTGTGAATCCAATCAATCAAGCAAATCAATCAGTCAGTAAAGATGGATACATGATTTTTCTTTTGACTGTACAATTTGTACAGCATTAATGCTACAAAAAAGTGTTTTTTGTGGGCACGCATGTAACAAGGAAGAATGTGCATGTGCAAGTCTTTTTCTGCTAAGTGTTATAAAAAAGAACAAACAAACAAAACAAACAGATGCATAAACAATCAGATTAGGAACCAAATGTTCTGGTTAAGACTTCAAGCTTACCCAAGATCTGCCATGCACACACACAACTTACTCCACACTAAGATGGACACATGATTGATGAGCACATAACAGTGGAGCCTTCGGCTCCGTCCCTCTTCATCTTGCCCCACCCACCCCTTCCCACCCAAACAAAACGATGAAGGTAAACAAGGGATCCATCTTCAAGTAGTCTTCAGATCCTCAAGAGCCCTGGTTGATTATGGATCAACAGTAGTTGATGATCAATAATTGTTCACCCAATCCCCAGCTGCAGTGGTCAGACACTGTGTAGCACTGCTACTGCTGTACCAACCAAACAACCACAGTTCAATTCACAAAAACTGAAAACTAATAAGGTGAAATAGTTCTATAGTTATCCAACACTCTAGTGATGTGTCATGTTGATGGAGGAAGGGAGGAAGAAGAAAGGAGGAAAGAAGGAAGGAATCTTCAGGTTTTTTTTTATAGCTAATACCCTGTTTCTCAGTGGCAGGGAGGTCAAAAGGCAAAAACACATCAGCGTCCAGCCCCTCAGACAAGGTGGCAGTGGACACAATTGTCATTTCATCCTTTTCTCCCTTGTTTATCCCCTCTTTGCTCTCTTCCCTTCCAACATTTCCTTGCTCTTTTGCAGCGGTAGCCACAGCATGACACTGTTTTACTAAGCACAAAGGTTCAAGGGTAAAGGTTCGATTGTACAAGTATCCATCCGACATATCTGGCAAGACATAGTCCCTTTTCAAAAAACATGTAAAATATGTGTCTGAGAGTGTATTTGTGTGTATTTTTGTCTTCTCCGACACTGAAAAAAATCAACACATGCAAAATAATCTACTACTCTTGATGGTAATTTTCAGAAAGCTATGCTTTTTTCAAAAGCAAATGTGGGAGAGGTTTTTTAAAACTAATGGCTATTGTACTACCAAATAAGCAAACACTAAAATCCTACATAGGGGGATCCGGATGCCAGAATCCCTAATAAATCTTATAGTTTAATAGAATAAAAAAGCAATACTTTGCAATTATTTTTCTATGTGCAGCGTCACAAATGAAATGCCCTTCAATTGCCTCAGGTTTTCCCTGCTTGTCTTTCCGTTTCCATCAGTCATTTTGTCAGTCTTTTTTTATCTGTCAGTCTGTAAACATTATTCATTGATAGCACCTACATTACTCTCAGCTTCTTATCACTATCATGTCTCTACGAGGTTTTTACCGAGCACACAATACCTAACTGTCCATAAGTACTAGAGGCTCCACTCTGTTGCCATTTAGCCTCTCATCTCCTTCCTCCCTCTCTCTCCTCTTGCACTGCCAGGTGTCTCGGTGGCCATATTTGTCAGAGTAACAAGCAGCAGACCGTTGGACTAGCTCACTGTGACGCCTCTGCCCTCCTGGGACGCCTTCATGTCTGGCCACGACATCAAACGTGCCCATCTGGTCTCCCTGTCAGTCCTGTTCTCTTCAACTAACAACCCCTGAGCCTGACAGTGGAGGTGGAAAGGAAAAGGGAGAAGGGGTTGAAAGAGAGGTTATCTCCTCTCTCTGTCCCTTTAATTCCCTTCTCATATAATCTCCAATCCTTCTCACCACACCCTTACACAAATCAACCTCTTTTTTAACACCTGTAAGAGTCCTCCTTTACTGCAACGTAGGCTTTCTCTGCCCCACTAATGGGACTATGCCACTTCATACCCCTTTATAACACCTAAGGGGTTACTGATTCCCCTCCCATTTCCACCAGGATACCTTACGGCAACGTGCCAGCCATGCAGCCAACTCATTGGTACATGGCAGAGAATGGACAAATATGATGATATCATCTGCAAAGAGAGTAGTAGTAGTAGTACCATCATACCCAAGAGGGCACGAGTTCTTTTGGATTACAATGTCGAAGAGAAGAAGAAAAAAGTAGTGTGGCTATGGCATCCCTTGGTGGATAACATAGTTGATAAATTATAATACAAACCCAGAGAGGAGTAAAGAGGAGAGAACACATTATTTCTTAAACTAAACATCTGACTCCAGACTGGGGATTTTTTTATACACCCGTCTATTGCTGAACTGGGCTGAGTTTAGGACGCCACGTGGGGCCGGGTATGCACTAGTCTTATTGGCTGAGTAAGGCATCACATGCTCTTTATTGTACATGTCATTGGCTATCCGCCCATCCCGTGAGCAGTATGAAGTGGTGGATTTAACAGATGAGCGGAGATTGTTCGCATCATTGCGTGTTTTGATGGGGGGCGCTCCGAGGACTGCTGCAGGTGAGGCCACTGCCAGCTGTTTGTAAATATCAGAGGAGCTACGCCCATGGACCAGTCTGCTGCTGGTGTCATCCCTCAGCGAATGGCTGAGGAAAGGGTTATCCGAGCCATGGGCCGGGTACAGGGACTTGCTCCTCTTGCTCTCCTCCAGGTTGTGGTTAAACAGCATTGATTTGGAGCCGGTACCAAACAGTCTGCCGGAATAGGGACGCATGCCAAAGAGGTTCGCATAGTGCGAGTCAGATGCGGAGTCCAGGAAGCGGTCCTTCTCCTTGAGGCTGACGCTGCGCGCCGGTCGGCCCAGGTCTACATCCTTGGGCTTTTCTAGCATGATGTTGTCAAAGGAGTGCTGACGACTCAGCCTCAAGCGGTTTCTCTTTTGGACATGTGGCCCATCTGTCTGTGGCCAATACAGACCAAACATTTCGTCTGATTGCTGCTGCTGTTGGTGGTGCATGGTGGGACTGACCAAGGGGTCTGCAAGGAGCTGGTCCTCAGTAATATCATACAAGTTGGCTTGGTGGAGGCATGCTTCACACCGATTATACGGTGAGCGTGTGGCCGAAGTTGAGGGAGCAGATACAGTAGCAGTGTATGGCCCTCCTTGTGGGTAGCCAGCGGTCACTTTGGACAAGCAGGAACGACAGTGCGTCTGTTTGTAGCGATCAATGGATTCATGTGGGGACAGGTTTTTCTCTTTCAGGCTGTAGTGTTTAGAGTAAGTTGGGTCTGGCAGAAGATCTGAGTCGGTGTGATGTAAAGGCGAGGAGTTCAGATGAATGATGGGCTGCTCACACTTCCGATAGTTGTCACTGTGGTCGGAGTAGATCTCGGGGTAATCCAAATCATCTGCAGCAAGGCCTCGACTTTCGCGGTAGTGAATGGGGTCTGAGTGCAGGCTCAGCTCTCGGTCTGAGTCAATGGTGTAGATTTTCTCTCCTCCTCCTCCTCTCCCGGTTTGGTTGGTTCCTCCGGTGACCTGCTTAGTCTTTAAGTAGGACAGTTCCACCTCACTGCAATCCCTTGGGTATTTTGACGTCACCGATCTTTTTTTTAAGTTGTCCTTGGGCTTCAGGTGCTTGTTGTTTTCTGGGTCCTTGTAGGAGGGTGCCCTGCTGGAACAGTCGGAGATGTCGGAGTGGGCTGCGTCCTCAGGGAGGTAGCGCTGTGTCTTCATCGACATTCGTGGGTCTGGCATCAGCATGTCAGGCATCGGAGGGGGCCCAGGTGGCACCGAACGGAGTGTGTCGACTGACTTCTTCCACAGGGTCCGGGGCGGCTTGGCATTGGTCTGGACCGAATCAGCATTCACTGCCACCTCAACTGTGTTGGGATTGGCGTCATTCAGAGTCAGAGGATGCTGGCCACCTTGGAAGATGTAGTTGTTAAGGTGGTCTTTGTGACGGTTAGCAAGGTAAGACTGCAGGTCACCAGTGTCCCCATAGATCATATCTTTGGGAGCGTAGCTTCGGTTGTCAGCGTAGATGAAGTTGCCCTTCTCTGCCATCATGTCCATGATCATGGGGCCAGCTGAGTGCATGAACTCGCGTTTGGGCGAGTTCATGCGAGAGCCACTCAGGTTAGACATGTTGGTCATCTGTTTGGCTGACTTAATGAGCTTAAGCATTTTGTCTTGGGGGCTGAAGTCCAGATCTGTCTTTTTCTTCATGTCAATATGTACTCCATGGATGCAACTCCAGATTCCCTGCATGGAGACAGATGGATAAACCAGTGGAATGGAGGCGGGAATGAGGGAAATGCAAATAAAAAATGAGGGGAGAGGGAAGTTGGAGGGGGAACGAGATGAAATGGAATCGAACATTAAGAGGGGTTGGGAGAGAAATGGAGAGAGACAAACAGAATAATGATTACTTATCCACTCTAGCCAAACATATTTGCGCTCTGTATGTTTTATTGTAATATATTAAATTGGTAGTAGTGCAGCCAACAAGGTTTTTTATCCCCATTAACACAAACAAAACAGTATTAAATCGAGCTTTCTTTAATTTTCTCTGAAACAGACTTGTTGTGCAATTCAAAAAAGACAATCAAACAGCACCCTTCAGTTAAGATGGAAATATGTTTGGTGCAAGATATGAATCATCTAAACAACCCTGAATGATTGGTTTAAGAGGATGGTGCAGTCAAAACAACATAATAATTTAGAACGTTCTTAAGTAGAAAGGATTCAGAATTCATCATAAACACACCAGGACAACAAAATCAGACAGAATATTGCTTAAAAAATAATCCAACCAGGCTAAACACAGTCTCACAAGCCCAGCTACCAGCACAAACATCTGCCCATCATAACCAAATGAAATACCAGTATTTTTAAGGAGCACATAGACAAAATGCCTTGTGTCTTATATTCAGTAGAATTCATCCAGAAATAAAAACCTGAATCAACAATGCCCTGAAAATATGAGAAATTGTTACAGGAATTTTTTACAATATCTCTCATAACTCTATGCCCCAAGCCTCCCTCAACAGTGCTCCAGGGGTGATACATCTGTGAGAAGGAACATAAGTAAACTGGTGAAATTGCCATCAGTATAACTACGAGGAAGGTGAAGAAAAACACTCTTTTTATTTGGAGCAACAGCCAAAAAACAGCTGTCAATATAATGCCCGAAAAATCTCCCGCAAGTATCCATCACAGGATCAAAGTCCTTTTTATCAACACAAGATACCCCATTAAGGATGTCTTCTGCCCTTAATTGCTCTTGAGAACGGCTTTGAAATAACATCCTCTTTTCAAACCTTACTTTATCTTCTGTAAAAGTTTTTCTCTCCTCGCTACCCCCCTCTGTTAACTTTGAAAAACAGAGTCACACTCTGCCTCAAAAATAGTGCAGAGACACTGCAGTGCTTTTAGGGATGCACGTCCACGTCTTCTGCTCTCACACAAAACGAGGGAGAATGCTGACCTTTTAACAGAATGAGAGAGAATAGATTGATTTAGCGTGGGTTTGCCGTGATTTCACCCAAAAACATGCTGCAAATTAGGATCTATTTTTGTCGATATTCAGGGCTGCCTCGTGATCCCCCCCTCCCTTCTCCATCCCCATCCTCCCCTCTCATCCTCTTTTGTGCAGCCCTCCCTCCTTCCCCCTTGTTTCACTCAGTTTCTTACTTTAGCAGTAGCTGTCTTTCTCTGCATGTGTGTGCGTGTGCTCGCTCTGCTCTGCTCTCTTATTTCGCTGATAGAAAATAGAACTAAGACAGGCCTGTCTGACCCCAATAATGCTGCATTAGCCCCCAGTATACTTGCAATGCTTTGCTGCACCTTACAGCCTTGGACACGACCACTTGAACCCAGTCAGACCACCCCAGGCCCAGATATACACACAGCCACATACTCACATGTGCACACACACTCACAGTGGCCTGATTCTGCGAGCTGACTATTGGGCCAAATTTAAGACTGTTGTTTCAAAGTGTGTCTTAAAAAATTAATTATGCGCAAAGCTGGAGCAGGGCTATGTTCTGCCAAACCACAAAACAGGCTGAAGAATGCTTGTAAAACATGCCTGCACACCCAAACATGCATGTCTGACACACAAACTGGTCCTTACCCGACTGATGGAGAAAAGAAGACCCGGCTTGCCCGTGCAGACCCCGGTGAAGCAGTATCTGAGCCTCCAGTAGAAGAGATGCTCAGAGACAAAGGTGATGAGGGAGAGCCCCATGGCAGTGGCCAGCATGTAGAAGACTCCAGCCATGTTGTCTATATCCAGCTGACTGGACATCACCTCATTCTTCTCATTGTGGCAAATTCCTGTCAGCCACTGGGCTTCGAGTTCCTCCATTTCACCTGAAAAGGACAGAGAGAGACTTCACTGAATAGCTCATTGCAGGCTAAAAATGCCATAAGCTGATGAATTACAATCCGAGTTTATTCCCTGAAACTTGACGTGAGACAGAAATCTACATTTAGAATTAATAAGCTATGCATGTATGTAAAAACATCCCAGAAAATGTTTTTGTTTCAACGGTCTCATATTATGCCAATTTTAAAGTGAATTATTTAAGTTTGGTTGTCATCTAGCGAATGTTTGCACTCATTAATGTTCAGAAAACACATGATTTTTCTCATACTGTCCATTATTGCAGCGCCTCTGTTCACCCTCTGTCTTAATGCTCCATCTCTAAGGCCCTTCTCCCTGCTCTGATTGGTCAGCTCTCACAAACCTGAGCAGGCACCGCTCCCACTGTATTTCTGCTTCAGCCCTGTCAGCATTTTTACAACCACAGCTGTTTCTGGGGGCGTGGCTGAGGCCGGTGACTGTACAGTTGTGACCTCGTTCGAAGGCACAGTTTCTGAATACAGGCTGTGGGTATTTCTCTGTGGATTTAGAGTTTTTGATACTTTGGAAGTATTTATACAGGATGTAGACCTGCTTTATAATAAAAACAAATACATTTCCACAATATGTAACCTTTAAATGACATGGTGGTCAATGTTACTATCATCTACAGAGAAAGTAGGTGTGTAGTTCTACAGTGTTCTAATTCACATCACACTGGTTTCTGCGCTCAAGAAGGAATAATGTCTGTTTAAGGCTTAATATGTATGAATAGGGGCAGCATATAATCAGAGTATATGCTAACTCAGAGTATATGCCGGGGGCTAGCTGGTAAGCATGCTAACTTCAGTATATATCTCTGCAACACTATACATAGACAACATCAAAACTGTTATTTCTTCACATTCTGTTGATCATTTTAGTACATTTTTAAATGTTTTGTCCTAAAATTCTTACATATTGCAACTTTAAGAATTGTCATGTTTTGGTTAAATTTTCATGAATATATGGGTGAATTTTGATTAAAAATATCCAAATATAACCTAATCAAGGTTAAATGCTAATACATTTCTCTAACGATTTGGTTTTTCGGGGAGCTGTTGTTAATAAAATAAATTTCTTTGGGCATCACCATCTGCTGGGCTTCCAATGCCCTCCTTGTCGTCTGATAGGGCGAAGAGATTGTCTCTTTAGTGTTAATGAAAGAAAGGTAGAGAGCAACAAAGACCCTATCTCTTCTCATTCCTCACTCTGTGTTCCCTTCCCTCAGTCCCCCCACCCCTCTAGCTTCCTCTGTGACATTTGGCGCGTGGCTAATCCAATCTGTGTCATTCAGGGCTGGATAACTAAGGCTGCTAGTGAGGAAAGACAAATATCATGGTGGTGTTGAGCTACACATCTTGAGGGTTCAGTGTCACTAAGACATAATTAACCCTTTAGGACAATTGATGAGGATCTGTTGCACTTTGAATTGCCAATACACTAATAGATGTATTAACAATGCATCTGTTTAATATGACGCGAGGGCATGTATGGAATTGGCAACAATAGAGATTGAAGATACATGAGATCTTTGGGTATCAACAGGTCACTTTTTCCTTTTTTTTTTGACCGAGTGCATTCAAGGGAAAAGCTGAGGGGGGGTGTGACTGTCTGCACTGTTGCTCTGACTCCAGGGGGAAGTGTTGCTGAAATTCAAATTTTGTTCTCTTTTCAGCAGTCAGACGGCTCAAGCAATAGTCTGGTGGCCAGTCAGCTGGAACACAGGAACACAAGTATCTACAAGTTTCATCTACACTTTCAGGGCTTTTAAAAACGTTTGAGTTTGAAGCAGAAACCCAACCCAAAACATTTCTTTAAGATGTGAGTGCAGTCGCAAAAGTTTTGAGAAATTCTTCCCTGAATGTAATCCATCCCAGCTTAGGACATTCATTTAAAGTTTCTGCAGAATGCTTGTCTGCATGTTGAATAACTTTGACTCATAAACAGTAAAGCCAAAATACTTCATCATCCTGGCTGGATGATATATAGGTCTGACAGACTACAAGTCAAAATGTATGAAGTTGTACCATTGCCACTGCTCTAAGATGGATACATTTGATCTGGACTTAGCTCTCTGAAACTAGAATTAAACAGAAAGTAAGTAAAGAGGGCAAACTTTGTCCATTGCCATATGCTTGGCAACAGGTACTGCATATAACAAAAGGACATGACGATGGAATACTCCCATTTCTGTATTAATCAATCAATCAATCAATCAGAAAAAAGTGCCTTTTAACAGGCAGAGACCTCGGAGCAGAACCTGACTCGGACTATATAATTTGTCAGAATTAAAGCTTACCCCCTTTTGACCAAAGCGTTCTGGTCAAATTTACGACTATGACCTTTACAGTCATAAGTGGTTTTAGTTGGTCCTTGGTCATGATAACCCAGCCCCTGAGATAAGTGGTTCTTTGTTCTAGACCAGCAAAGACCCACTCTGGAAACCACTTCTCCTGGCCAAAACTGATTCCAGGGTAGGCACTGGCTCCGAACCAGCACTTGAACTGCCTTGGTTGAAAAAAAAAGACAAAATGTGACCTTTATCTGGCTCAGCCATGTCTATGACAAGCTGCTTTGTGTCTGTCTGTCTGTTCCTTCCTCATCCTCCTCCACTCTTTCCTGAACACATCTTCCTTCCGTCTTCTCTCCCTGTCTGTGAAAAGCCATATGCTCTCTACCCACATTGTGTCTATCTGATCAAGTAGCATCTGCCCAGACACGGACTCACTGTCATCTATCAAGGGCCTGCCCTCCCCTCACTCCCAACCTCTCTCTCTTTCTCTTCACCTGACACACACTCCTTCCTTGTCGTCCTCTCATCTCGTGCTCCCTGCCGCGTCCTCTCTTCGCCCTCTCTCTGGCCATCACACACATTCACTGTCTACCCTTTTTCCGTCCCTTTCATCACTTTCTCCCCCCGTCTGTTTCCTCTCTCTCTTCCTCTGTCACACTCTCTTTGCAGTTCTTTTATCTCTTTTTTCCCCTTGCCATCTCTCATCCCATCATCTCTTATCGCCTTTCTCTCTTTTACTTTTTACAGTAACACTGAATTTATGAGCATAGTGCAAAGATACTACAGATTTTTAAACTGTGAACATTTGGAGTGAATGACTTTGGCAAAAAAGCTACATGAATAAAATGACTCAATGGGCTTAATATAGGGAGACGGAAACAAAGCAAAACAAAAACACAGTCTGATTTTTGTCGAAAAATCACCCAGCCGTGAAATATGATGGAGTGTGGTCTGCATGCTCTGCGGCCCTGATAAGATTCAGTTCGAGAGGATTATTATGACACCAATGTTCATTTAATCAACTTCAGTGCACTTAATGTGAGTGGCTGCGAACGCTTGCATCAGCAAAACGCTTTCGATGTAAAATGTAAATGAATCTGTCACTAAAAGCTCGAGCTGTCTTGCTTTCCTTCTGTTTTGCAGCAGGAAACTGTTTATGTAAGAACTTCTGAGGTACTGTAATAAAGGAATGTGGTGATTCAGAGTAATGCATATACACACACAAACACACACACACACACACAGATCTGGTGCTGCAGAGAAGAATATATTAGAATAACTTACACACTCTGCCCTCTGTTTAGAGCAGCCTTTTGTGTCCAGAATAACATCAAAGGACTATTTATACTTCACTGCTTTCCCTTTGTGCTGTCAGCAGACAAGGCAGAGATGTGTGTGTGTGTGTGTGTGTGTGTGTGTGTGTGTGTGTGTGTGTGTGTGTGTGTGCATGAATTGCAATACTGGCAAGGAACGATGTAACCTTTGCCTTCGTGGATAGTGTCCTGCACTTTGGATTTGTATACGAGAGGGCTTTGCGAGTGTGTTCCTCACCGTCTCCGATGATGGCCAGGATGGCCAGGTCCACCTGTCGCTTCCAGTAGGAGCCTTTCTGCAGAGCGATGCCGTAACCGGTGGTCGCAAAGATGTACCTGAGCACGAGCACGTCCAAAGACACACACGCAGACACACACACACAGAAAATACATATTTTAACCTTTAAACAAATCTTTTCACCTTTATTTCTCCAGATGGCGTCACTGTGAATACAAATATCTTTAAGGAGATGCCTCATGCATAACGATGCATATAAATGTCATGAAGTAGAGAAGTGGATATTTAGGTCGCAGAGGTACAATCAGTTCAGAAAAAAGTCGTAGTCTCTGGCCTTAAAGGGGAGGTGTCAGGTCTGTCTTAAAACAGAACTGACATGCCCCATGCATGTACATTGAAACAGCGTTGGCCTCCTTTATCATTCCTCCTCGTCACACTGACCGTAAAGAGATCCCTTCTGAAAGCAACGTAAGAGATGGAGGACAAACGCCCCAAGCCATATGAGGCTTCAGCAGTCTAGACTGATCAAATATGTATCTTGCGGAGTTAGTTACTTTTTAGTACAAAAAAAAATCCTCTTTGCGCCACCATGCCGCCACTGCAGTTTAGCAAGGAGGACACAAAGAGGGAATTTCGCACTAAAAAGACCTTAACTTTGGTAGATGCCAGCTTGATTTGTCTAACTCAAACTAGTGAAGTCTCATATTATCCTCATCTGAACTCAAAAAGTAGAATGTGGATTTTGTTCTCCATCACTGACATCAAAATCGCTTTAGAAATGGACCCCCTTGCAGCCAGTGTGGAAAGGAGAAACGACTGAAATGACCAATAATACTTTCAACGTACATATGGACATTTGTGTACCTCTTACTTAAAAAATCTCTTTTTTTCAGTCAGTTATAATCATTAAACTCATCAATCATGTTCCAGGTGTCTTGAAGTTATCCACAGTGACTGGTGCCTGTTCTTTCTCAAAAAATATGAAAATTCTATAATGTTACTAATTAAATCTATTCCCATTAAATAAACAATAATTTATTTACTCCTTCTTGTGAAGGGCTCATTGCATGGATGAAATATAAAATACTCCTTTGAAAACAATTCACCCCTGCTCTGATCTCTCCAGGTCTTCTTCTTTCTTCATTCTAATACATCACTTCCTTGTTTTGGACCAATAGGATTGCACATTGATAGGGAACCTCCTTCCACTCGTCTCATTAGTATACAACAATCTAGGGTGTGTTATGCTGCAATCCATTGCAAGCCGGAAGTCGATATTTCTGAGTCAGTATTCCCAATTCCAATCTAAATGCGAACCGGTGCATTTTCTCAGGAAAACATGGACGCCTACGGCAAACTGATGTTTGTATGTCAAGTCTGACTTAACAGATTAGGGCACTTAGAAAAAGACAGGAAACAGCACGTTTCACTGTGATGTCAGTCTTTGAGGATCTTGACTAAATTTCCTGCTCAGAATTCCGACTTAGATGAATGTTACATTGCACTTTTCTTTGTCGGAGGTCGTTTTATCGTTCCGAGTGCAATGGAATGCAGCACATTGACCCTGATGAAGATCAAACCTTAATCTCACCGAGCAATGAGCCTTTCACATGATGGAGTACACCTAAAGTTATCAAAAAGCACCTGTATATGATCAAAATAACTATGGCTTTATGTTTAAACCATAACATACTATTTATCTAATGGATCTGAATATCAGTCAAACATATGTGGTTGTCACCAGAACACTGCACTCTGACAGTTCAAGTCATCGGTACCTTGAACCAGTGACTTCAGTCGCAGCTGGCTTCAGTGCAACAGGACCTGACTAGAAGAGAGTTTACACTTAAAGGTGCAATATGTACGAATTTTGTTTCTTGCGGAGCCAAGTTCCGTTGCTTGCCTGCCCGGTTCTGGTTGTGGTGCCCATTATGGTCCTCGCTGGGTCGCCCCCATCCCAGGCTTGAAAACCTCGTCCTCCTGGAGCTCCAAAGTTCCTTCGCTAGCGCTGTAAACAACACCAACACTCCCCAGGTCTGAGCTTCCGGTGAGAGTCAGCGAACAGAACCATGAGCTGCATGGCTAACTGAGCTAAATAGCTAACAGCACCTACAGTTAGTGGTGATATGTGGTCCCACATTTATTTAGGCTATGAATTCGGCAGGTGGCCGATTCTTACATATTGCACCTTTAGAAAGCAGATTGTTTCTTTCAAACAAACCAGATACAACCTGTTAGTTTGTGAACTTTGGAGGAGCTGGTAAGCAAATTGTGTTACCTTGAGACAGAGCAAGGCATGCTGTTTCCACCTGTTTTCAGTCTTTGTGCTAAGCTAAGTTAGCTGGCTGTTGGAAGCTTCATGTTTACTGTATAGATGTGAAGGTAGTCAATCTTCTCATCTAACTCTCACCAAGAAAGAGAATAAGTGAAATTCCCAAAGTGTCGCACAGAACTCAGTAAATATGCATTTTCAGAATCCATCTGGGTTGTATTTTCATGCGTCTGTGCATTACACCTATAAACAAACATTTGCAAAACTCTTCAAACAATTCTTTGCACCAAATTATGGCAGGATCAGACCATGAGGCGAGGAGAATCCCCACTAAAAGTGTCTTTTTTAACAAGACTTAAGGCGTTAGTTACCCGCTGCCAATGGTCACCAGCTTACATCCCTCATCTCTGCCGGCCATGTAGTTCAACACTGCAGCATCATAGATGAAGGCGTCGAGTTTACTGCAAAAAGAGGAGAGAAAAGAACGGAGGAAAGAGACAGAAGAGGACAGATAGACGGAGGGTGTGAAGACACAGCATGAGGGGTTTTAATATGTTTTTTAAAGAGAGTGAGCGAGGAGTGCACAGGAGAGGACAGAAAGCAGGAGAGCGGGCTTATTTTTCAGAATGTGTTGCTCGCGGATCAATTCTAAAGTGTTAAATCATCTTCAATAGGACTTCAATCCGAGCGTAACCAAACACACAGAGGACACAGTGGGGGAGTGGCTGCGGTTCAATACAGCACGCTTCACTGCTGATAGGACCTTGGAGGCACATGGACAACCTAAACAAACTTGAGACAGACACAAACATTTACACTGTCTCTCTCTCTCTCTCTCTCTCTCTCTCTGTCTCTCTCTCTCTTTCTGCCCCCTGTCCACACACACACAGACACAGACACACACACAAATAAGCAGGTTGCGAAGTGGAACGTACAGACGAAAATATCCCAGACTCAGACTGACATTTTCAATGTAACTGATGCCATCACTTACCGCTGCTCTCTCACTCTGTCAGTGCCCATACACACACTCTCACTCTCTCTCTCTCTCTCTCTCATACACACACACACACTCGCACACACACACAAACACACAGAGAGCCCTGCTAATAGTGCAGTGACTGGCTGGCATTTACTGAATGTCAGATCCAGCCCTCTAACGGAGGCTCACAGCCGATAGTTCAGCTGTGTAATTAGCTTAACCCAGCACTGGCTCCATCCACACGCAGGTTGTGTGTCCAAACATGTCGGAAACCGGGTGCGCGCATGTGTGTGTGCGCACACTTCAGTATGTGTGTGATTGTGCGCATGTGAACATGGATTTTGTCCGTGCATGTTTGTAAACGCCAGCCAGACATACTGTGGCTATAATAGCTTGGAGTGAGGTTCAGCCATCACAATCTGTCACACCTTTATTTGAGTGAATGAAATGTAGCAGCACAGATTTTCTTGCCACTTTCCATCTATACCTTTGAATGAAAAATTTATAAATGACCGTTTAGTGTGACTCTAAATCTTATTTTACACCACTACAGGGAAACTCTACAGTAGAGTACATAACCTGTCAGTTGAACTACTCTACAAAAGCATCTGGACCCCAAATAAAACATAACTTACGAGTTGGGACGCTGCGGAAAAAGTAAATAAAAACAGACTGTAATCTTTTGCAAATAAACAGTGTGGTTTTGCCAGTATGTTCCTGAGCCCATGCAGTATAATGCCCTTTATAAACCTCGCTCTATTCTTGCTTGCTTATCACCTGTCAGCAATGAACCTATTTACCTGTGGAATGTTCCAAACAGGCGTTATTGGAACATTCCATAACATTCCTGGTCGTTTCCCGCTCCTGTCCTGTCAACTTGTTTAAAACATGTTGCTGGCATCAAAGTGAGAAGCACATATTTACAAAAAATCAATGAGGTCAATGAGGTAAAACATTATATAATACTGTCTCAATGTTTTTTGGAATCAACGGTGTGTATATGAATCCTAATCTAAAATCCTAAACCCTAACTCTACCCCTGACTCTAACCCATTGGCACAAATTGTGAAAGGTTTCCTCAGAAAAACATTTTCTCCACATAGAAACCTTTTGAATGTTTTACCATGACACTGAATGTGTGAAATCCAACACATCCTCATACCTACATGACTGAATATGTGGATTGTCAGCATCTCCAAAGACATATATCACCAGTCCCAAAGCTACATGACCGTTGTAGCTTAACAGACACACACACACAGGACCTTTGTCGTACAGTCACGGTTTGGTTAGGTTTAGGAAAACATTACGTTACACTATCTATGTGACGTAACTTCACTATGTTATTAAGTTAAATGAACTCACCATTGACTTTTTGTTTTCACACTGGACATGAACAGCTGCCCCGTGAAGGAAAGTCCTGTGCTTATTTAACCCGATCATCCATCCCCAGCTTCCTCTCTATATACAGACTTTTCACTCTACTCTACTACTTCCTGTCACTTCCTCCTTTGCAGCTATAATAGAGAGGCGAAGTCCATCCCTTCCAGTGTGCACCATGGGACCTTACTTTGGAAAAATGTGTACAGTAGTCTATGGGGTGAGACAAATGCATTTTTGACTTTGTCTGAATTGTGCTATGAATCGTTTGACAATTTAAAAGATAGTTTTGTAAATCAAGTAAGTCGCAGTTTGTCGTAAAGATCAATATACATCACCGTCACCTCGGCACAGAAAAAGGACTAAAAAAGGGATGATCATAATAAATGTGGCCATATTGACAGCTGCAGATATGTGAATGAAGAGTAAGTCAGTTTTGTGACATGGATAATATACTGGACCGACTCTGTAAGGTTTCGGTTGTGGGTTTTGGTTAATGGAGACAACTTCACTTACATGACTGTTGGCTGTGTAGTCTTTCTGATTACATATGTTCAGCCTTCTATTTCATTAGATTTTATCCAAACTGCGACATTCTTACATTTTTAAAATGATCTTTTAAATTGACATAAATCATTTGTTTAATTCATGGCACAATTCAAACGGTATCAAAACATTTTTTGACTCTTGCCATTCACTACCATGCATATTTTTTCTGAAAGAAGAGCCCATGGTGGTCCACCTGAAGGGGCGTGACTTCACCTCTATAACTACAAATGCTGCATTAGGTCGTCATCTAACAACAAACGTAAATATGCGTCATTTCATATCAGAGTAACATGAACTATCTTCAGACTGACTACATCACCGCCCAATAAAAACTCAACTCACATTGGTGTGGCCAGTAAAATGCAATGCAAACAGTTCAGGTTGAAGGTTCATGAAAGGCCAAGACTGTTGGTGTGGAATCTCCAGAAACTCTGGAAGTTAACAGTGATAACTCCTCTGCTCCTGTGTGTTTGCATGTAAAAAATGTGAATTTTAAATTGTCACATCATACATGGCATGTATTTGCATGTATTGTTTTTGCCAGAGCCCTTTGTATTGGGATCCCCGCTGCGCCAACACAGTGATCTCATTGAAAATGAATGAATGACTCTTGAATTGCTCGTGCCAGTCTGGCCACCAAAGCATGTTGGCATTATGTGATATTTTTGCAACAGATACAATTGCAACAATTTCATGTTATTGCTCTTACACTTATGAAAAAAAATCTTAACTTTGCTGGAATTGTGAGCAATTTAGGTCCTGAAATGTAATTAAATCAATTCAGCTCCCCTGTGTGTCGCTGTAACAGATTTTGCGTGTAAAGCCTGTCAGCATTATGTGTGATCACAGCTAATCCAGCCATCGAGCCTCAAACAGCTGAACGCTGCAGTGTTGCTCATCTGCTAATACCACCGAATGGAATTATCAATGAGGGTATTACTGACTGCACACACCTGCAGCCAGCTGTGTGTGTGTGTACAGATACACATGAGCGTGTGTGTTTTTAACATATTTCTAAGCACTTTACTTGTGCAAGTGTAGTAGTATTAGTTTACAGAGGTATCTATGTGAGAGTGGGCGCGTGTTCTTACGACTGTGCTTTATGTTAATACAATAACACAGGCCAGAGCCACTGAGAGCATTATAGATGCTGGAGTGGTTTAAGCTGTCTTTACGTGTTTACATCCAGCTCACTTATGACTTATGGATGAGAGAGAATGAGCTGAAAGACATAACTGCATAAAAATCATGAATCATGAATTATATCCTCATATTTAATGTGTGTGTGTGTGTGTATTCTATTCCCCGTTTCTTCCCCCTCTCTGTGAGGTTTCTTGTCCTTCGAGCAGAGAATTCTGATTGGATCCCACCCCACAGCCATTAACCAATCAGAAATAACACGTATCACCTCGTCAACCTTTTGTCCTTTACATTGGATTCTTTCCACTTTTTTCTCTGCCATCGCTCCATGTCCCCTTCCTCCATCTCTCTTCCCATTCCCCTTTATACTCTTACCCTCAATTTCCCCTGTTTCCTTTCTGCGTTGCCCCCCATTTTTCATTCCATTACCACTTTCTTCTTCTCCAGTCTCCCTGATGCCCTTCACCCTTCCTTCATATCCTCCAATCACGTATGCTGCCCTTGCCCCCTCTTCTCTTTTTCCCATGTGATGGTTTGATGATAGTCACCCCTCTCCTTCTCCTCCTTCCTTTTCTTTTCACTGTCTTTACCTCCACTTTTCTATCCATCCAACCCTTTCAAACTGTTCCACACGTTCAATCTGTCCTTGGTTAGCTTTGTGTAAAGCCCTCCACCCTCTCTTACACACCAACACATTCCACGGAAGTATATTGATGACAAAAGACTTGAGAGAGCACAACACAAATTGTGAGAGTCAGTCTGCAAGTCATGTTGAATGTCAGGGTCGTGTCTTTTTCAAAGTTAAAGTCTGCACAATATAGTCAGCTTTTGAATATACTGCTCCTCTTTAGGGAGGGAATTGCAACCGTATGATTATTTAGGACAACATGTGATTTACCGCCTTGCTGTCTTTTAATTTGGGCCCTTAGGGAACACAAGTTTCTTGTTATTTTTTTTCATACAAAGTGTACCTCGTTAT
Source organism: Pagrus major (assembly GCF_040436345.1). Classification (NCBI taxonomy): domain Eukaryota; kingdom Metazoa; phylum Chordata; class Actinopteri; order Spariformes; family Sparidae; genus Pagrus; species Pagrus major. Next base: position 10,662,866 of record NC_133237.1, read on the forward strand.
CTATCCTTTTCTGTAATGTCATCTTATTTCACTTATGGTTTTACTTGTTTCAGGTGATTCACCTGTTTTGTATTTAGGCTTTCTGTTTGTGTTTCTTGCTGTCAAGGACTTTTTGTCTGTTACTCAGCTATATTGGATTTGAGGTCTCTACGTTAATGTATTTCAGAGTTAAAATAAATGTTGAATGAATGAAATAAATGTGATTTAGATATTTTATAGCTATGTGCATATTACCCTTGAGCCTACAGTTTTAATTTGGTTGTGTGGATCTGCACTGTAGATTCTACCTGTTCAACCGATCCCCCTAGTTTATTCATACCGGCATGCCCAATTTGCACCACACCTATTCTGAAAATGCTGTCATTCCAAATATAGCGGCAGCCCAACATATTGTATATATCAAAACATTTTTTTAGTATAATTTCAGTTTGAACTTTTTTTGAATCCCAAATGGAGTCGGATCAGATGGTAACCAGGCTCGTTAGATTTTGTGACAATGAACCTCATTCATAAATGTTTTTTCTTATCATGGTTCTAATAGTTTTCTCAAATAAAACTATTCATTCAAAATATAAAAGCAAAAGAAAAAGTAGAAATAAGAAAACCCCACATCTTAGAAACAGAATATACACAAAGCCACCACACTATGATCTATAGCTAGTGACTATTTGCCAACAAAGTGAATGTAATTTAAAAAAAAACACCCCTGCTTTTATTCTGAAAGATGAAGGAAGGATTTAACAGGATGTCCCTTCACTTCCAGGTCAAATTGACCCGTTGACTATCATCTCTCAGTCTGAGTTTGGGCTCCGGAGAGTCAGATTGTCAGCACTGAGGGTGAGCAGCTTTGATCATTATGAGTGTGAGAATCCCTGCTGTATGTGCGGCTCCGACGTGACGCAATTCCTCTTGCACCAAATCGTCTCTTATTTCCGGATTATCGGAAATCTGATTTTACATGCCTGCCATGCCTGTTAAAGCTCGACCTGCAGACTGAGCAGCGCTTGAATTTGTTATTTTCTCTCTCAAATCCTTTATCGTCTTTATACTTCCATAACACACCACCAGCAGTCCCATTATAGAGGCCAGTGCTAAAAATAGCTCCCGCTGCTCCCAATGAGGAAGCCCATTCATCCCAGTCTCAGAGGAGCTGTCACACACACACACACACACACACACACACACACACACACACACACACACACACACACACACACAAACTCACACATGTGACAGCATGTACTGTACACTTACAGCCATGCGCACACAAACACATCAATATGTAGGTGCACAAACAAATGCACACGCTTTAGTGTTCTCTGAGTCTGACGAGGACATATTTGGCATTAGTGAAACAGTGTTTGATCTCAGATCAGTTACCCCGTTTTGAGGTTGACAAGTGCGTCCACGACTCCAGTTTGATGATATTTCGTCATGTACTGGTGCATGGCGGGGTAGTTCCTCCTGATGTTCCTCTCTGTGGATCCGTTTGGAACCGTCCCGAAGCGGAACGGAGGTGAGTACGCATACGGGTTCTGAAACTGAAGAGGAGAAGAGAAAGGAAATAAAGAGGGATGAAATAGAGAGGAAACAGCAAAGTGTAAAGAGAACAGGGCCCCCGATGTGAATGTGAATCAAAAACACTGCAGCTGTAAATACTGTGTGTTTTATTTTCAACTTTTCCAGCATTTCTTGACATTTTTTAAAGTTTAATTCTACATTTCAGTATTGAGTTGTACTTTTTAAAACATTTCCAAATAAGTGTGCTGATGCTTTGGTCCTGCGTCAGCACCACCTGTCTATTAGCAGTTTAAGGTCTGTGAACACCTAAACGCTCAGTGGCTGTACTTTTTCTGTCCGATAAGTCCTATAAACACAAGTGAGTCCATTGCAATATCTCATATTTGATTCGACCTCACCGATTTCCAGAGATAAATTCTGAGAATACAAAGGCTTGACTCGTGTCTGGTAGTGGGGGAACTGCAAAATACAGCAGCAACCAAATAGGATGGAAAAATGTATGTAAGCCTTTCTGTTCCATCCACGGCAACTTTAACCAGCATGCGTAATCAGATTTTTATTCTACTCTATATTCTATTCTACTGTAAATGTCTTCACATGCATTTTTAAGCTCCCTTCCTTTATAGGTCCCTGTTTCCCCAGCTATATAAAATATTTATTTATCTTATCTGATTTATTTTTAAGCGCGTGGGAATTAAACATGTTTTAGATTCAGAAATCAATGTATGGGTTGAAACGTGTCAGGAAGTCGGATGAGGGGCTATTCTTTATGCCTGAGGTGTTGTCAAGAAATCCGATTAGCTCTTTGTCTTGCAAAACATCAAAGGGTAGCTGCCCTGGGGAAGACATGATTAACAATATTAAACATAAACAGGCCTTTATGAGATCAGCAGTTGAGAGGCCACTTCCTTTCTCTCGTTTGCGTCTTCCTCGAACCGAATATTTTCTTTTTTTTAAAATCCTTTCATCCATCATTTTTCACTGCCTCCATCGTCCTCCCACCACGTCCTCGTCTCTCTCAGGTATAATCTAGTCAGTGTACAGGTCAAGGGTTTTGTAGTGGTGTGCTTGAAGCTTGGGTAACAACGTAGCCTCAAGCACTGCGGTAACATCTGCCCTCAGTGCCAGAAACATGAAGCCCATCAATTAGAAGTGTGTATTATGAGCGCCACTCTTACCACATTGTGTGTGTGTGTGTGTGTGCGTGTGTGTGTGTGTGTGTGTGTGTGTGTGTGTGCGTGCGTGCGTGCGTGCTGGTACTTGCTACATAGGACCGGACCGGAACATGTTTTTTTTTTACCTACAAAGTGGGGACATTGTTGCAAAGTGAGGACATTTTGGCTGGTCCTCACATTTCCAAAGGGCTGAATACCCCCAACCCTTACTCTAACCCGAAGCAAAACCTGATTGTATCCTAACCCTTAACCAAGGTATGAAGGTAGCACTCACACATATCTTCAGGACAGAGTTGACTAATTTCACCGATTTATTGGGCCATGTCAGCCAACATGTTAACGTTTCGGCCTAGTGGCCTTCACCAAAGCATCAATAGGCCGAAACGTTAGCATGTTGGCTAGCGTGGCCAGAATAAATTGGTGAGATTTGTCAACTCTGTTCTTAAGGGTTAGGTTACAATCAGGTTTTGCTTCGGGTTAGAGTAAGGGTTGGGTTAGGAATTCAGGGCCTTTTCCGGCCGTGCTGAGTTGATTTTTGATTTTCCTTACCAATTTAATTTAATCATGCCTAGTTGACCTGAGCCCAAGATGGATCCCCTCCAGTAGGGGTGTTGTGATATTTATGATAACTGTGATATTCACAAAATGAAATATTGATTTCGTGTTAATAACACAAAAGTACTGCAGGGAAGGAGCGTATTTACAGCCGCTCATGTGACTAGTCAAGACAAGTGCATCATCAGTTAAAGACAGACAGTGAAGCAGGTAGCCCTGCTGTAATGGAAATATGATTCCCTGCCACGCTAGGCTAAGGTGCCGAGTCAAACCGAGTCAAGCAGAGCCTGCTAAAGTGTATGGAAAAGCCCCATTAGTTGTGATGGTTAAGGTTAGGATGAGGGCCTCGGGAAAGGATTATGTCAATGCAGGTTCCACAAGTATGACATTACAAGTGTGTGTGTGTGTGTGTAGTATTATTGAAACAGTTATGTAAAATAATATTCCATGACCTTCTCATACATTCACATGTCTGTTTTGCCTCACATATTTATATAACATGCGTCAATATAATATATATGTAAATATTTATAGATATAAATGTATCTGCCTGCACGCATGTGCATCTCTAATAAGCAGGTCAGAAAGCGGGCGCGTTTGTCAGACTCTGCCGTGTGTGTGCGCCAGTGCATGCGTTAGCGGTGAAGTCACGCTGTGTGTGTCAGCATCACAAGCGGTAGCCCTGAGGAGACGCTCACTCCTCACGCAGTCCTTCCTGTTGTTTCTCTCTTTCTCCCTCCTCTTTCCCTCCTTTGTGGCTCTTCTAAGGTGGAGCAGAAGCGCCCAGGTCAGGGAAGGGCGAGTATGACAAGAGGGTGGGGTGAGTGGGGCGCTGATCCGGGACAACTGGGGGAAATGCAGACTGGAAAAGCAAGCGCTCTGCTCTTGCTGGATAATTACCAGTGAAGAGCTGTTGAGAACTGCAGCAGCTGCTACGAATAAAAGCTTGATGCAGTGATGATGAGAAAATGAAAGAGCAGAGGCAGAGGAGGATCTGTGTTTCAGACAGGTGGCGATAAGAGGACTTTACATTCCCTGCCACAGCAGGCGACAGCAATGCACTCTCACAATATTAGTGAGATGAGTACAAGGTGAGATTTTGTTGACAGATGATTGAAACTGACTATTTCTACAGAAATTGTTATGTAATTTTTATACTTATTAAATCAAATATATACTTTATATAATATATTTTGACAATTTGTACACATAAATTAAGCGCATTTAAATAAATTAGTCTACTGAAGCTGTGTGGTTGTCAAGTCGCTCCACTCTCCTCTCTTGTTTTGTCCCATATCTCTTCTGTTGCTCTTCTCCCTCCTTTGTTCTGCACTATCTCCTTATTATGCAAGTTCTGCTGTTATATAAGCAAAGGACTCCCTTTTGTATGTGTACATGTGTGTGTATTGGGGTCTCTAGACTCTAGATTTCAACGCTCCTGCCTGCCTATCCACCTCTCTCACATGCCACTCTGTTTTCTACATGTCTACTGTACCTCTCTTACAGCAGGGTCCCCGATGGTCCGTGTGTTTGTATTATTATTATCATTATTATTATTATTATTATTGTGCTGTTAAGCATTGTTATTGTTGTGTCAGTGGAAAGTGCTGACTCGTCGGTCAGATTGTAGACTTTTTCTCTCAACTTTCTATTGCTTTACTGGCAATAGACAAGTTTTCTGCTTCAATGTATCGTTATGAAGTAAATGTTGATTATACAATGTAATGGATATAGAATAATGAAACCATCAGCCTTGACATTGGTTCCCTAAAAACCTCGCTATCACTCTGCAATTTTGTCTGCCACTGGGCACATGGTCACTCGGGGGAAAGGAAGGTTAACTGGCCATCCATTTCTTTTATAGACTGAGGCCCAATCCCATTTCCATTTTTATCCCTACCTCTTGTTTTCGAGTGCTCCCTTGCCCCTCAGCACAGATATACAAGGGGTACTCGTTGAAATCCTTCCCCATGAAATGGGACAACTCTTCAAGACCTCCATACGTCATCATTTGATGCAGATGGTGTTTCTTAATTACAACTGGATATTTGCAAATTCTGTCTTCAGCTATTGTGACTTCTCTCATGTGACTGTGGTGATCTCAGTATCATCACAACGCCATTTGCCATTTATCTGATGGAGATAGGAAGCCGTGGACGCTCGCAATTTGTTAACAACTTCACGCTATCCGCCAGGTCATCAAATAACAAACACCGCTTCGTTACTGGCCACTAACATTAGCAGTGCTTCATAAGCTAACATTAGAAGAGTTTGCATAACCCTCAGTTTGAAGTGGGCCTCTGAAGCAATCTTCATTGTTCAAACCACTGTATCTGAAGCAGTGTGTCTGATCCTGGCTGCCTTTAGTTTAAAACAATGTCTGAAAAATGGACGGAAGAAAAATCGGCGGTGACCTTTCCTTCCACTTCACAGCACCGACAACAGCATTCCTCTTTTACTTCACTATCTTTCAGTCAGGATGTTCTCCCAGGTGTTGTGTCAGTTGTTGTCCAGTATGATACACCACACCGGATAAAACGATCAATCCTCAAGCCCAAACACAGATATTCGTTCCTGATGAAATACATCCGTCTCAAAGGGCTTTTATCAGGTTGATATTGTGTCGTCTGAATCTGCCGAGTGATGAAATATCTAAATCATCCTTTTCAATTCTGTCACAGTAAAACTCTCACAGAAATCTACTGCAGGGGTGGACTGGGACAATACCTCAATCTCAACTCTCACTCTATTCACAACAGACCACTTATACTGTAAGGATTTTATTTAATTACTTTTATGTTTGCAATTTGTGCCAATAACATATCCATAACTTTTAATTTAAAAAAAACATCCAAAATGGTTAAAAACAGACGAGTGTCTTCAGTCAGTCAGTCAATTACACTTCCATAATTGAGGCAACAGGATGAAATATTCATATCATTTTTTGTGCACTTTCAAAGTTTTTTAGCAGCTGGCGTTTTCTTAGAACTCTGACTGGAATATCTTTATCACTATCAAGATCTGTTAGCTCTGAGTGCATCGTTTGCTTTTCAAACTAGCATTTTTAGGTTCTTTTAAACATTAAATCAACTCGGGAAAGGTCGGCGTGATATGACATGCTGCCAGCAGCTCTGGCAGTATGTTTTTTTTTTCTTGTTCCAACACAAACCATGTCCCCTGCTCTTGTTATTTGTAATTTTACAGCATATAGCATCCCTTCTCCTGGGCTTTTCTCCTTTTAATGTGCTCCCGCTCAGCTCAACTTTTTGTCGTTCTCTGAGAAGTTCTGAGGAACTTTTGCTGCCCTGTGTTGTTTTCTCTTTGATATACACATTTCATTTAGCATTTTAACACTGACACTCTAGGCCACTCAGCTTGCAAAGCCATCGGGAATTGTCAAAGTTTTTCCAACAGCAAATCCGGCCCTGATCTACTGCATTTATATCTCTGGATATAACAACTTTTCCAAACTGTGATTTGTTTTTCAGATCTCCTCTAAGCTAATGCATGTTCCAAAACCTGGTTCCGAGTGTTTTTGTGTCACTACGACAAACTGCTACAACACCAGCACAGCACTTTAAATTTGAATTCCTAAACCCTATGAACTTAACACATGACCTACTATCAGCTAGTTTGTTCAGCATGTCCTCTTCAGCAAGCAGAAACAAATAAGTGCCAGCGTTGTAAAGACAAACCCCTATTTTTTTATAGCCTAAACCACCACGGACCTGTTGACTGCCCCCTACTTGTGCATGAGAAGCCTGTTTGGGAGACAGTTGCCCACAGCTCAGTACACATTCATTAGGCCCTCTTCATTAAAGATGAGACTAGAATTACCGCCTCACGGTTGTATGCCTCCACCAACTAAGTAACAGTTAACACCCATGTCTGTCCTGGACAGAATTTATTAAAAGGCACTGAGAGTATTCCAATGAATAGCATTGTACCAGGTTGTCACATGGTACAACAACAATCAGCTGAAGCTCAATGTCAACAAAACCAATGGGCAAAGAACAGAAATAGAAGCTTCACATTTTTAAATACGGATGCTTCACAAACATCTTCAACCCAAAAAACTCCCACAAAAGATCTACACAATCACCACAGTTTCAAGGTGTGCAAGCAAGAATAGTGTCCAACCAAATGTAAAATATGGTCACAATCTCCCCTTCTGTTCCCACGTAAGAAATGATGTCACAGTGAACTTGACCTCTGACCTTTTGGATATAATATGCCATCACTTTATCTTATTAGACATTTGTGTGTAGTTTTGTCAAAATCGGTGTATTAGTTTGTGAGTTATGGACAAATTGTGAGGTCACAGTGAGTTTGATCTGCGACCACAAAATTCTAATAAGCTCATCCTTGAATAAAAGTGGATATTTGTGCCAAATTTAACAAAACTTCAAGAAAATGGGTCGCTTCGATAGCGTAAAGAAAAACAAGAGTTAAAGGAAGATCATCTAAATGCTGATTGTTACATTGTGCAATCAAAATTTCCTTCATGATGATATATCATAACAAAAATTTATCTATGACCAGTTTAATCTATTGTTGTATTTTTCTTAAACTCAGGCTCAAACTAAAAGATTTGGACTTACATGATCAGAAGCACACCTCCAATGGGATGGCCATGTTGCCCCCGAGCCTGCTGGGCAACTGTTTCCTAACATGTTCGACGTGAGACCTTGATAAACTGGGACAGTCTGAGGCTTCTGTGCTGTGTTTGTTTCAAAGCCTTTCTGTCCCTTTTATATCTCAATGTAGAATTGTGTTCATAATGTTCCTGGTCACAGATGGCTCAGTGTCCGACCTCGCTCAGCATATCTGTCTGAACGGCCGTTTACCCTTTTTGTCTGGTTCCTTTCTTCCCTGACCCTCTCTGTCTTTCCGTATCTCTTCTACTTTCTCCCTCCTGGTGCCGTTCCTTTTTCCCTACCTCAGCCGTCAGCCTGGCCCATATCTGTCCGCTTGATGTCTTGTACCATCTTGTGCGTCTTGGCCTCTCGCTATTCCTCAGTCGCCCTCCTGCCAGTTGCTTTACCCCTTATCCCGTTCCTCCCTCCCTCTCTCCTTCTGCATGTTGTCAAAACTCTCTACATCAGTCTCAAATGCTCTCTCCACCGGAGCACGTCCCGATACATCCATCTCACTCTCCTCAGGAACTCTCTACCCTTTTGTCTTCGTTCCGATTTCTCTATATTTGCCTTGACCTTTTCCTTTAATCATTCAGCCTGTCTTACCCTCCTGCTTGACCACCTTTTTTACTATCACTTTGCTTCTCGCTTCATTCTTTTGTATTCTTGCATGTCAGCGCGTATTATCACAGTTGTACCTGTGAAATCATTTACAGTCACATGCAGCAGTGCTCTCCTTGATCTTGCTCTTGGTCTTCTTGATCAAAAAACCTCTTGATCAAAAATCCTTGCAGAACCACCAGAGCGCTGTTTCTATTAGACATCTTAGGCTACGGAAAATGTTAAATTTTAGTTTGAGAGCCACATTTTGCTGGAGAAAAGTCTTTGTGGATGTGTGTGGAATATTTCACTTCAAATAAAAAATGTCCTGTTAGCCCTATCCCCACAAGTATACAATAATACACGCCTGCTCTGAATGGTTGGAGCATTCCAATCCAAAAAAACTCCAAATACTTGCATCGTTGATCCAAATGTTGAAGGAATTCCTAATTTTTAATTGATTTTAATGGATTTTCTGCGCTCCTATTCTCTGCCAGATGCTCCCGGCAAGTAATAACATAGTAGTGAGCACTTGAATTACCTAATTGGACGTCAGATATTAACTGGTGTCATGCATACATTTTGATTCTAATTATTGTTGCAGCAAATGCAGATCTGCCCTAATTGGTTTCTAAAAATGGTCACCAAAAAAGGCTAGTTTTAATTCAGCGTCCAAATGTGTTGCTTATGCATAACAAGTTGGATTTATGGCTGTCAAACTTGGAAGTTTGAGCCTTTGGGGAGCACATAAAGGCTGATGGATTCTACCAGTAAAAAAGTGAAGGGTGACTAGAGCTTTAAAAGTAGGGAAAAGGTAATTATTCACTTCATTATTCAATTCACTTCAGGGTGAGCTATCATAAACAAACATCTTTATATGATTTATCCATCTTTTATCAAGTCAGTTTTGACTTTTGCAGCAATCTGTTGGTTTGGTAACCTCGGCAAAAATAGGCTTGGAAACCTTGCCAAAAAACCATTGGCACTAACTTGAATGAGCTCGGCCATGTTTATCAAGTCAGAGCCTCTCGGAGGGCAAAGGCAAATGTGGCAGAGCTTCATCGCCCTCTCCATGCTGAGTTTCCTGCCATCAGGGAGGAGGCATACTTTCCCCAGGAATAAAACAGATATTTGGGATAACTTTTTTCCATCAGCTGCTGGGTTCCTAAACAAGCTGTAGGTCTAGTTGCTATTACATTAAACCAATGAGCTTTATTTTATTTCTCACTGTAATGTTTTTATGATGACCTCCTGGATGTTATATGTATTATGTCACTATTTATTTTATTAATTCAGGATGATGTGTACTGGTTGTGTTGACTACTGTTGCAAACCAAATTGCCCCAGTCCAATCCAATCCAAACCACCATCCAGCCAGCCAAACCAACAAACTTCCCCTCCCATTTTACCTTGTTGTCGGAGAGACCGGTGACTTGGTCGACGAACTCCTCCTGGATCATGAAGGCGGCCAGGTTGGCAGTGTAGGAGGCCAGGAAGATGACAGCGAAGAAGGCCCACACAGACACTATGAACTTACTGGTGGTTCCTTTCGGGTTCTGCACCGGCACAGAGTTGTTGAAGACGAGACCCCACAGCAACCACACGGCCTTGCCCATGGTGAAGGAAGGTCCGTGGGGGTCTGAGAGAGACGGCGGAGGCGAGAGAGACGGGCGGTTTAGTTGAGGAAAAGACCATACGAGGATATCAGGCTGAAAAGTATCCTCCTTTACGTGTGCTCACCTTTTCCCTGCGCCAGGTTTCTGTTAAAGCCAAGAGGACTGATGTACTCAAACATGAAGACAGCCATTGCAGTCACCAGTAGGAGCATCACAAACATCATCACCCACACTGATGCACTGAATGGCTCTGCGGGAGAGGGAAGACAGAAATAAAGAGGACAGGGATTAAGTATTAACAAATGTTGGATTAAAATTTTCATACGTCACACATTGCTTTTTCTGATTCATGCTCACTCACTCTTTGGGTAATCAATCATCGCACACACATCGAGGAAAGAACTGCGTGGATAATAAGCTGACTCCTGCATGTTCATAGAGCCCTTACACACGCCCCCTCTATACACACACACTTGCATATACACAGGACACCTCCTATTTGACAGCGTGAGGAGGCGTGCGGGATAGGAAGCCCTGGTGTCAGCACTCCTGTCCTCCCTCTTAGCTCACATCACGACTGCAGAGATTAAACCCTGCTCTAATGTATGGGAGAGCACTGCTGGCACAGGGCCGTGCACCGTGTGTGTGTGTCCAAGTGTGTGTATGTGCTGGCAAGCAGCCATTACGGGGGTTTCCTGCTAAGCCCTTATAATTGCCACTTTCACAGCGGTAACTGCATGCTGCATACATGTCAGTGTGTGCACCTGTGTGTGTGTGTGTGTGTGTGCTGGCCTGTGTTTCCCTCCTCTCTTTTATGCAATCTCTGTGCTCATGCCTGTAAGTGGCTCCGTGCATGTGTGCGCAGGAACCTCGGATGTCGATGCGGAAGCGCTACGCGTCAAATGAACGTGACTGCGCAGACATCGAGGGGATATCCGTGGTCGCCCAGGTTAAAATCCTGTGGTTAAGTCCCACTCACGTAACTGAGAGTCATTGTGGCAGGAAGCAGGAGTCGAGCTAAATCCCTCTGATGACAGAGCAAGTATCGACGTCTGTGTAACAGGACTGAATTGTGTTGTCAGCGCTGTATCTCAGGGACCACACACATGCACACAGAACAAATATCATCTTACACTCGCACAAACGGAAAAAAAAGCAAACGAGACAGCGCCCCCCTCTCCCTCTGTCCCGAGTCAAAGCAACAGTTATTAGTTACCGAGAAAGGCTGACGGGGAAACGGTGCCGTTGCTACGGGAGACCATGACGCTGATCCCGGTTTCCACGAACGGGACGGAGAAATCGATGACCTCAGAACGCTCCTCATTGATCGTCAGAGATCCGACGGCCATGACGGCTTTCTTATAGACCACCTTTGGAGGGCGGAGGAGAGGGGGCATGGATGGATGGATGGATGGATGGGGGGGTGATTAGGGATGAAAGAAGAGAGAGGAGTTAGGACAGGTAGAGAGGAAGAGATGGGTGGAGAGGAGGGGAAAATGGGGAGATGATCAAATGGGGGAGCAGGAAAGAAGAAGAAGAAAATTTACTTAATCAATATACTTTTTAAAGACACAACTAGCTCCTGAAAATACACTATATTCATTGTGGTGTTTGTTCAGATCTTAGTTCAATCTTTAGATTATCCGTCTTTTTTTTTTCTCCACTAAATGTTGTCCCTGCAAATTAACATTATCTTTAATGAAAATACTCCAAAAACTTAAATAAATCCAAGCCAGCTGCCAAATTTGCACCAGAGCATGACTTTTATCGACTGCACATTAAGAAAGTTTTTAATCTCAGGCTTAATCTTAATCAAGATAATCAATATGCAAGCTGGAGTAAAATAAGATGAATGCCAGGTGAACTTCAGCTCGGTGAATTAAGTCTGCCATAAAAAATATAGACGGCAATAAAGTTTACAGTCTTCAAATGAACTCCGGGATTTTACCTTCAAGTTGGAGCTGGTAATTAAAGATATGCAGGGAAGGTTTCTGCAGGAGTAGCTAAGATTTGTTTACTTTCTGAGCGTTTGCAGCTGGTGCCAAAGCCTCATAGCTGATTTTCTTTTCTGCAAAAGTTTTGCAAAGTCAACACTTAAAGCTTTTTTTTTGGAACATAAGGAACAAGAAAATCCTTTCAGACAAACATCTCTAATTTCCTCTCAGCCTTGGCTTGGTTTACTCATTTTAAATGTGCTACAAACTGAAGGTGAGGAGCAGTACTCTCACACATCATTCAAGACACAATCCTGCACTTTCTGAATACAGTAAGATTCATCGCTACAAAATTGGGTCTTAAATGACTCTGGTTCAGAATTGTCCGAACCAGACACACACACACACACAGGAGGTTTGTCTCACCTCTCCCACCATCCCATTCCAGACGTTGTTGATCTTCTTGCCATGCTTGCCATTGGTTACCAGGTACAGGTCATAGGTGAACTTGACATACTTTGCAATCTTCTTCAGAATATCGATGCAGAAGCCTTTGCAGCACTTCTTGATGTACGTCCCACCAGCCTCTGTTGTGTTGCTGCGGAGACACAAACAAAAAGGGCACACGTCGTTAGCTTGATGGGTTTTTGAGCGGCAGCTGCTTCAACCAATTATCAACTGTGGTTGAGTGTCTGTGACAGAAGATGTTGAATTACACAACGTCTGCGTGAAAAAGGCTGATGATGTTAGTCCGGGCGGATGATTTCCTTTTAAATATGTCTTCATATTCCCTCCGTTTAAACCTTCAATGACTGAAGACTAGTCAGCGATCTCAATTTTGGGAGTGAAAGCAAAACCAAACTCATTTTGCTTCTCCTTGAATTCTGCTTGTTAAAATTTATGTGACTGCACCAATGAACAAAATATCACCTTGGGACTTTTTCACCTTTAACTTCAGGTTGTCCTATTCAGAGATGACATCAGAAGACTTGAAAAAACATGCTCCCTCTCTCCTTCCTCCTCTCTGTCCCTCCAGAGAAGGGGGTTTATGACGGCACTGCATCTGTAAGCCTTGTACCATCTGTGTACATGAATTTTGAGAGCAGGAGGGTTCAGGCACTGTTCACGAGCACACACACAATCACACACACACACACACACAAGAGTGCACATCAACTCAGCCACCTGGGACTCTCATTTAACTTTTAAATGTGTGCTAATTAGGAGACGGTAACCTCGTCCTTTAGTTTAACAACGACTTGGACACAAACTTGATGGAAAGAGAACAAAAAATAAACTCCAGCCGTGACTCTAGTTACCTTCAGAGCTGAAACTCTGTCACTTTGGAGGATTTCTGTGATGTCGGAGAAACATTAGCCAATTTTTGCCCCAAGTGCAAACTCCTGTGTCATACTCTCTCGTCGCAATCGATCTGTCAAACAGAGTGTCACCCCAAGTGGAACTCTTTCCTCTCCTCAAACAGTGGAGGAATTTACTTTTTATGGTCTAATAGTTTCACACAAGCGAGAAAAGGTTCATTTGAAACAGCCAGGCGCTGATCTGTCAGCAGCTGGGAATGACTTTTTTTGTGAGACGTTGCGCAATCGCCCAGGGTGATTTCCTGCTGTTATAACCAGATAATATCTAAAGCAGCTGTTAGAGCTCATCTGAAATGGAATAAAGAAGCTAATCTACATCTAAATGCTCCTTCAAACATAAAATGTGTCAACAAAATCAGGCAGATTCTTTACCAGAGAAGCATTATGGGTTTTGTTTTCTCATCAATAAAAAGGTCGACTTTTAAAACACCTTTAACACTCGATCTGTTGTGCAATATCTATTTTCTTTCCAGCCCAACGTCCTTCTGATTTAGCACACAGACACGATGCTGATGAGCATGTGGATGGACAAAGAGACTTGCAGGGGCGGACAGTGTGGTTTTGGATGCATGACTGTGAAAGCAGTCAGTAAAGGAATAGGAACCTAATTTGTCTGATGCCTTTGGCAAGTTCACACCAGGCATACCCAGTAAACTGTGAGAATTTCAAGCCTGTGCTGCAAACACGACTGCTTTAAAGGAACAGTTCACCAGAGATCAAAACTGTGTAGAAGGAAGCATGCATGTACTAATGGACGAGAAGCTCGAGCTTGTGACAGTGTGGGATGTAAACATAATTAGCATCCTTCTCGGCTGAGCTGTCATGTTAGTTATCTAGCCTCTCATCCATGAGCAGATGCATGCTTCCTTCTGCAAGTATAGTAAAGTAGAAATATGTTACTGCAATGTCGCTACATGATCAAGTGGCGCAGGGAGAAGGGACACAAAACACAAAAAAAGGACAACTAAGTCAAGTTGGTGGCAGGTTCAGCTGGTGCGGTCCGTGACCGAGCGAGCATATAGGCCAGAACTGCAATAGCTGCATTCATGAACACAGTGTACCCATTTAGGCAGGGCAGCGTACAGTTCAGGCAGCGAGAGCATGTGACGTTATGGAGGCTGTTTGTGAAGTTGCCGGGGCCAACTTGATATAGAAACACTACAGGGCCCGAGGGGTCTCCAGAGAGGGCGGTGTGGGGATGTGTGTGTGTGTTAGTGTGAGTATGGCTTGTTCTCAGGCCCGGCCTGGGTGAGTGAATTTGTGGTTCTGCATGCATGGATAGTCCATCATCCCCAGATCCAGCCCCTCCATCATTCCTCTCTCTCTCTCTCTCTCTCTCTCTCTCTCTCTCTGCCTCTCTCCTTCCCTCCATCCATCCCTCTTTTCTCCAAATGGACAGTACGGATGCTTGAGTGGGAATTGCACTGTGGGAGGGAGGAAGGCGCTCAAACGCATTGGCCTGTGAGTGAGTGGACATGTGGCAACAGAGAGCGTATATGAGCTTGTGTGTGTATGTGTGTGTTTATGTTCCTCCTTGGAGATGCTTTATCCTCCGCCCTACTTCACAGTGATTCTGGATGAAAATCTCTGTTAGCCTCTTCCCTGGGACCCTATTACCACTTAATCAGCTCTGTTTGTGCAGCAGCGTGAGTGTGTGTGTGTGTGTGTGTGTATGTGTTTGCGCAGTGGATGATAGTAACTTTTTATGCCTGCATGTATGCAACGGTATAAGTGACACAAAGTGTGCAGCATGCATGCAAATCTTCTTGGAAGTGTGTCCTCCAGTGTGTGTGTGTGTGTGTGTGTGTGTGTGTGTGTGTGTGTTCCAGCGGAGAGAAATAATATTAAATTATCTACAAACCAATTACATGCTTTGATTCAGCAGCGCACGAGCCACTGGGTGACACACACACACACACACGCCCTGAGCCACTCTCACTGTGTGTGCACACTTGAGGAACATAATACAGCGAGGGGCCTCGCAGTATTTGGGTGTTAGAGAGAAAATTGGTAAGGAAGGAAGTAAACTGCTGAGTTCAGCAGTCGCCTCCATTTTCAGGAGGAGGGGAGAAGCCGCTGCATAGATCGCACACTGCACCTCTTCCCGTGCTCATGAGAGATAGAGAGGGAGAGTGAGGAGTAACACAGCGACAGTGCTGAAGGAAGTGGAAAATGGTTGACGTCATTTTGACCACCTTCTGATTATCGGATATACTTAATATCACTTGTGGAATGCGTAGTCCCATTTTCCATGCAGAGAAAGTCATCAGCCGTCGATTACAGTTCAGTCAGTGTAATTGTGTAATCTTGATTTGATTTTGAGTAGCATTTTTATGAGACCAAACAGAAATATCAAGTAATTCATAATAAGGACAATAGTGCTGTGGTAGCTAAATAGATAGGTGGGCCTGGAAGGCAGACTTACTCTTTGACATGCTTCCTGCAGGGCACAGAGTTCCTCATGCAGGTACCAGTGAGCCTCTCGACGTCCTCCACGATAACAAAAGGTTTCTCCTCTAAAGTGACGATGGACAGGTGATTGTCGTCCAGCTCCGCGTCACCGAAGGAGTTGAAGCGCGGCCACACTGGGTACTTAAGTGTCAGGCTGCGGTTGTCCAATCTTCCCATCTGGGGGAGGAAGGAAATGAGGATACCAAAGACGAGAAGATAAATGAGTTTAGCTCAACAAGATTGTTAAGTCACCATAAAACACAAGCACTGAATTAACATTTTAGGCATTTATAAAGGGAGTGGATCTTATCCAATACTTTACAATTAGTGAGCAGTTCCGAGTCAGCATCTGCCCGAAGACACTTACTGTAACAGCAGCACAGGCTACACTGAAACCAGAGTGTCTCTAACTACTCTGCAAGACTGTTGATTCAGATCTAATGGTTATAAGCAGACAGGAAGTGGAAGTAGTGAGAAAACAATTACGTCCAGTGATCATAACATGGCAAGAAAACCCTTTTGAGAAAGGCAGTGAGTCACTTGTCTTTACCTGGTAATTTACCTGCTGTAATCTGTTGCCTATAACTCAAAGCAGAAAGGAAGTGGAGAGGATTACAAATGTAGACACACGTTAACATTTACATTTAATGTAACATTTGTTGCTTTTTATGGCACAGAAACATACAAATCAGTATACATGTTCACAGACCATAATACATGTGACTGTGGGTACAGCATAACAGCACGGTGTGTAGGGATGCATGACAAAATGCACACAGAGGGATATTCAGTATGGCTATGAATGCAAACATATATGAGAAAGAGAGAGCGAGTGTGGCAGTGTGATAGCGCTGTGACTCGGTTAATAATTCAGAAAGTTTTTCAGAGCTGTGATGTCACAGATTCCCCCTATGGATGCTCTTTACCCGCCCACACCTGTCTGCAAACGTATGTGTGTGTGCGCGCGCCTGTGATGTTTACGCATGTCTATGTCAGACGGGGGAGGTAGAGAGAAAGAGAGAGACAACAGCAGGCAGCAAGGCTTCGCTCGACTCTCAATTATTAATGCTACAGGAGCCGGAAAAACGGCAAAACCCTGCTCACACTCTCCCCCCCACATTTCAGAAGTCGTTCTTTCTTCTTCTTCTCTCTCGCTCTCCAAGACTACTGCTGCAGTGCGAAGTGCAATGTCTGCTTAACAGCTAAAGTTTTTTGTGTATTCTCCACTCATTAACACACACTAGGGCGTAAATGCGTGGATGACTGTGCTAGTAACAAATAGAGACAGGCTGAGATGTTGAACGTCTTTGTTTTGTGCGTGAACAAAGTCAAATCTTCGAAAAATGACAATTGTCACACTGTGCATACATAATGCAGCATGCTAATCTGTCACCCCTTTGACCCTTGAGTCATAAAGGACAGTGTTTGTTACCCACACGCACACATATGCACACACAAACACACACATGTTGTTGTTCAGCCTGCATGCCTGGCTAAGTCATTAACAGGCGAGCAGAGAGGAGGAAGTGAAATTAGCATTTTAATTGTTTTGCTTTGAGTGGTTTTCTATCCTCTGACAGGGATTAGAGTCTTTTCTCCACTTTTAGTCAGCTGCACTGTCAACAGCTCACTCTGCTGTCGGCTACATCTCTAAGACTGCGTGTGTGTGTGTTGCGTTGCAGGACTGTATGCTGAGGTGGCATGTGAGCAGCTCCTTGTGTGTCACCTTCACTCTCTAGGGAACGGACGCATTTGTCTATCTGTCTTAGCACAGCTGTTTTGCATTTCACAAGCGAGTGAGTGCGGGCACATATCTACACACACACACACTTGTGTGTGTAAGTGTGTGTGTGTGTGTGTGTGTGTGTGTGTGTGTGTGTGTGTGTGTGTGTGTGTGTGTGTATCAAAGGGCTGGGGAGGTATCGAAGGAAATGAGATTGGTAATGCAAGAGTGAGAGGGAATTTGTGCATAATAAGTAAGATAGGACTTGTGTCAGAAATGACGCGAGTCTGGAAAAAAAACAAAAAGCAAATGCAGGAATGAGTCGAGGAGGAAAAGAATTGAAACGAGTATTTAAAGCATTTGGAATGTTTGGAGTCATTTTCTGGTCTTAGTCGTACCCTAAAGCAGCACTTACCAGCTGTGTGCAGCATGCTGATATACAGTATATATATATAAATTCCACGGGTGTTTCAACTGTGTAGCATTAGGCCAAAAGAGGTAAAAATTACTTTTTAAATTTTTCTAGAAGAACAGCCCTGTTACTTCCTGTGGGTCACATATGATGCAAAGTGCACAGGCTACACTGACAGCTAATCCCATAATGATAGTTTTACTACTTGTTGCACCTTTAAAAGTGCAATACATAAGAACTCAAATGATCAACAGAATTTTGAGGACTTTTCTGACAGTTTTGACGTCATGATTTCTCTGTGTTGTGTCACAGTATTTAGCGTGCTAACCAGCTAGCCCTTGTCACGGTTTGGGTTTTTGGTTTAGATATTGTTTCCTGTTTTATTTTGTAAGGCTCACCCTACTGTGTCATGTTCCTGCCCTTTGTCTTTTTTCCCGCCCCTTGCGATTGTCCTGATTAGTTTATAATTAATACAAGCTTTTGAGGACTAGCCCTGACTCGGTTGGATGAATCAATAAACTTGAGGGGGAGATAAATGTTGGGGCAGAAAACAGAGAGGCGAAGGAGGAAGAGGAGGAGGAGGAGGATAGGAAGAATAAGCTGACTTCAGCAGCTGATTTCCTGTCCTCTTGCTCTCCTCTTCCTTCTTCCTCTCTGTCTCCCCCTCTCTCTAATTAAAGGAAGAGGGTTTATAAATTAATGTCTAGAGAGAGGAGAGGATTCTATATCGACCGGCAACGCAGCAGAATGCTGAATCTTCCTGCATGAAATACCAGATATTACACACACGCTAAATACATAGAAAGCAGTGCGCGCATGTGTGTGTGTGTGTGTGTGTGTGTTTGTGTAAGGCCAGTGGAGGTTACGATGATAGGGCCTGTGGGATTCCTGCATTATAACATCCCATGGCGGCAATTATATTACCCATCACCCTGTAATGAATTCAGAGCCACTTGAAGAGGAGATGACATCCTGCCCAAGACAAATTGTGTTTCTGATATTCTTTTGTCAGATTCTTTCCTCAAAATCTCTTGTTTCGTTTCATCTACCGCTCTTTTGTCACCACCTGCTTTTTAATCTTTGTTTTGAAAGGCTTTGCTCTTTAACTGTATGTCATTCTTTCTATTCACACTGTCTTCCCTCTCTCTCGTTTTCTTTTATTCTCTGCGTGTGGCCCAAACACCCTGACACTCTCATACACAATCAAGGGCTACAATCAACCAGAACCCGGCTGAACAAGCGAGACGCAATGATAGAAAAATCAAGAAAAACAAGGGTCAGCGCTCTCACTCCGAGCACCTTCTCTGTGCCAGTCTCGCTGGGAGAGTTATCGCTGTGGCACGTTGCATTATGGGAGAATGAGTTCCTAATAGCGTGGAGAAACCCATTCAGTCATAAAACAGTATCTGTCACTCCTGTCAGACAAAATTATGTCGGGAAAATGGATTCTGCTCTCCCTCTCCTCCGCTGGCTCTGTTTATGTGTGGGAATGTGTGTGTGTGTGTGTGTGTGTGAGAGAGAGAAAAACAAGGGCAGAGAGAAAGAGGATGACAGAGTGGACGAGCGAGAGAAAAACTGCATCCATGGATTTAGACATCTTTTCTGAAAGTGGAGCGCTTTTATGAAGATTCAGAGAATAGTCAAGGCCCGGGTAGAAATGCATGTGTGCGTTTGTGGGTTGGTTTGGGAGTGTGTGTTTGCGTATGCACATGGGCTTTTGTGTGTGTCTGCTCTCCATATTGTGATTCTCCAAGCACAAATCCCATGCTGTCTGTAATAATTATTTTGTGAACTGGCTCCTAACACTGCAGCAGCTCCTGAAGCAATTTACACACTCCATCTACTCAGCAGGAATAAAACATAACATCCTGGTTCTGATCGGTAAATACACTCCTTTCATCCACACGGTGAAGCTATACTGTAACTCTGAATGCAGCGAGAAAATTCATCAGCAGCTCTGCCGTGTCATTAATTCTTAGGCTGAATATTTACTCGAAGCTGCATCAACCATGACACGATGTTGTTTTTGACTTGATTTTTAGATTGAGTTTTGGATTCTTACTCTCAACCACCATCATCATCATCATCCGGTTTTGCAAGAAATGATTATTCGATGGATTGCCATGAAATGTGGTGTAGTTTCAAATGAGTTTTATAATATTCAACACAGCATCAAGTCAGTCATCCAGGTCATGGTAATTCTAAGTGCTGTATGGTAGGCAACTGGACGTGTTTCAGTTTCTTGTAGATGTTTCACCTCTGTGTGGGAGTGTCCTCACAGAGTCGTTAATGACACGTGTGAGCTCTGAGTTCAGAGTCGTTAGGGCAGCTTGTGGGTCGTTGACCCAACTAGCCTTTATGTGGGTTGCTAAGGCTAGGTGAGCCCAGGTGTGAATGGTTGTTAAGCTGTCTGGGGAGAGAACTCAGTACAGCATTGTAAGTGGGTGATAAGTAATGTCCTAGGCCACCTCCTCTGTTCAAAGACGGTCCTCCTCTTTCTTCAAACCATCCGTCTTCTCTGGCCAATGAGATGTTTACATTATTGTCCTCAAAGGACCGATTTTTCTACTTCAGATGTAAGTGGACAACAGAGGAGGTGGCCTATGACATTACTTATCACCCACCTATAATGCATTACTGACTTCTCTCCCCAGACAGCTTAACAACCATTCACACCTGGGCTCACCTAGCCCTAGCAACCCACATGACGGCCGGTTGGGTCAACGACCCACAAGTGGCCCTAAGCACTCTGAAACTCAGAGCTCACACGTGTCATTAACGACTCTGTAAGGACACTCCCACACAGAGTTTAAAAGCCTGCAACTCCCCTCCAGTTAATTAGAAATGAAGACGCCTCTTGGATGAGAGGTGAAACGTCTTCAAGGGACTGAAACACGTCCAGTTGCCTATGATACAGCACTTGAATATAATTGTATATGTGTGTGTGTGTGTGTTGCTTTATCTTAAAAAAAAAAGCAAGCTCCTTTTCAATATAAGACTGCACTTTATCTGATTTATTGCCTCCCCTGGATGCAGCATCATTACAACATATTAGCGTTTTTGTGATGTGGAGACACACTAAAAGAGAATAGCCCACACTATCGTTGTTTCTACAAATCCATGCATGGTGAGCGCTTAAGTATGCCACTCCTGGCAAGGCCGCATCCATCTGAATTGTCATTCTGTCCTTTCTGCTCTATCCGCTCAGTTGTTACTTCAGCTAGTTTTCACAGATAAAAGCCTAATTTTGCATAATTCCACGCTGGATCCAGCTTTTCATCCAGTCAGATATACCCGCATAATTTGCTGCAATCTGCACTTCTTTTAAATAAAACAGTCATTCGCTGTGATTACATAATCCTTTAAAAAGACAAAAAATCTGAACACCACACACATCTAACACACTGACAGGTGAAGATATTTCAAAGCGGCTCTTCCCAAAAACTCAAAAATATACCAGCTCCGTGTGTGTGTGTTGAAGAGAACAGCAGGTGTGGATGCTTTGAAAGCCTGAGTCTTAAACACCTGTAGTAAAAAAATAAATTAAAAAAAAAACGCGCACATGCTCGTGGCTCCGTTCCACCACCCTCTTCCTCTCTTTGTGTCGCTTTTTCCCGGGCTCATTTGCTCTCGCTATCTCGGCCCATCTGTCTCCATCGCTCGATCGTCTCGCTATCGCTCCATATAGCTTCTCCTCTCCCTGTCTCTCCCCTCCTGTGCCTCAAGGGGATTTTATTTTTTATTTTTAGTGCATATCCATATTTTAGTGCAGTTACTGAATTTTTATCTCTTGATCATCATGGAAGTCTCTCTTTCTCTCTCTCTCTGTGAGTGTGTGTGTGTGTGAGTGTGTGTGTGTGTGTGTGTGTGTGTGTGTGTGTGTGTGTGTGTGTGTGTGTGTGTGTGTGTGCCGCTGATTCCTGGCGCATGGGTGGGACGGCTGCACCAGAGGGAGAGAGAGAGGGAGAGAGAGAGAGAGCAGCTCCCAATTATGTTTCCACTTTGGGTCTCCGTGTCTCTCTTGCCTTCAGTCTCCTTCTCTGCACCACAGTGAAGTGGTACTGATCAATTTCACAGACTCTCTGTTTACAACAACACACTCTACCTCCCCTCAGCACACCAACAAAGGGTCTTTTGTGTGCATGCGCGTGTGTGTGTGTGTGGGTGTGTGTCAGTATGAAATATGAAAAAGCCAGTCTCAAAGATTGGGTGGAGACTGTGCGGATTGCGGCAAACTAAACCGAATACTGTACCGTGCGCACACACACCGATGTGACCTGAATAAAAAAGCAGATTGGTCGAAGCGCAAGCCTCTCAAGAAGTGTTTCTACCAATAACCAGTGTGGATGGGTAAACACACACACACACATAAACACACACATACAAAGAGCAGTGACCCCTTGCCATCCCAATAACGGAGGTCTCAGGTTTTGATTAACTGTGGTTTTGAGGTGCTATCAAAGACCACAACAGCAATCACAGCTAAAGACAGACAGAGTGCACAGATTATCTGGACAGGGGGGGAGGAAGGGAAGGAAAAACAGGAGGTAAGGATGGAAACACGGAAGAGGAAGGGAACGAAGATGGGGAGGAGAGGAAGAAATTAGACTTGAGGAAAGAAGATTTTTTGGAGAAGGCGGCAGTGATAAGAAAAAAAACGGGGGAAGGTGGCAGGAGAGGGACAAAAATGAAAGAAAAAAAAAGACATAACCATGTATCTCCCTTTCTTCCTTATCCAAATCCTTCGTTTAGTCACACCTCTCTCTTCTCCCATCATTCTCTCAAACGTTTCCTCTCAGCCTCGCCCACCCCTGAACCATGAGCTGCTGGGAGCATTAAGCCTGAGGTATTTAAGCCTGTACGAGGCAGCCAGATGTAGGTATCAGGATACATGGCTGCCATTTAAAAGTCCATTACTACAGCGAGAAATACTCACCCGTTTACAGTGGCCATTCTTTATTGAAGCTTTCTCACATTAACCAGTTAAAGAAATCCATAAGCTTGTTAGTAAATGAGCTCATTGATCAACGCAGAGTTGTACGACTCAGTGAGACAGTAGCATTTTCAATACCGTGTTTGTTTTTGCCCTTCAATTCAAAGAGTTTTCATGTCAATCAAATGCTGTGGGAAGATCCGTGATGTCTTTTTCCTTAATTTCAGTTTCTTTAAGCGATGCTGCTTTTTATATGGTTTGCAATGCATGAACTCCCCTGCGGACCGGCTAAGGAAATAACGCAGCAGTAAGTCATAGAGAAAGACAACAGGAAACATATGTGTGTAAGCGCTTGACTAATACCAATAAACAGGTTGATATTATCTGTAAAATCGGGGTTATCACAGATATATTGGTGTTGGTGTTGATGTGTATGTCGCCACATATCCAAAAAGAAAGAGGAAACAATAACAGTAATGTATAATAATAGTATTGATCAGAAAAAAGCAAAAGAGAGACACACAATAAACAAAAGCAGCATAAACACAAACACAAGCAAGAACAACAGGACCGTAGACAGGTTTTACATCACACACTAAGCCCCCAACAGAAAACCATCTAATTTAAGGGTCCTTTACTATGCTAATTTTCAGGCTCATATATTTTTAGGTGTCTAATAGAAAATGCTTTGACGTTCAAGAAACACATTATTTTTCAGCGTACTGGTCATCCCTGCAGCACCTCTATTCACTCGCTCTCCTAAACGCCTGTCTCTTTAAGGTTCCCCTCTCAAAAAGCCCAGTTTGCTCTGATTGGTCAGCTCCAACAGACCTGAGCAGGCACCGCCCACTATGTCTCAACCTCAGCTCGGTCTGTGTTCTTGCAACAACAACGGTCGGTGACTGCATTTGTGACATCACAACCTTACGAAAGTCCTTGTTTGAAGGCACAGTGTCTGAATACCCGCTGTGTGCATTTCTCTGATGACTGAGCATTTTGACACTTTCACAGTATTTACACACCTAGACCTGCTTTATAATCAAAAAAGACATGGAATTATCGACCATTACAGACTTATATAAGACTTAATGAGAATTTGTTTGTCTAGCGGCCAACAAAACTGAAAAAAACAACAACTAAAATTTTACATCTCATTTATTGTTATTTATATATTGAGCTATTCAGTTATATTTTCTTTATTTTTCATCTCCCTATGCGATGTTAGAAATGTTGTTTTGTACCCATCTATAGACCACCAGGTGTGGTCAAAAAGACTGAATTTAATTTAAAGCTGCTGTAAGCAAACTTCCCAGACATAGCAGCTAACAGGAGGATCCTGCTCTCTGCAGGTTCACCAGCAGACAGGACCGCCTCTTTATGGAGTCCTCTGTCCTGATTGGATGAAGCGGGCAGGGATACAAGACAATGTCTTTTCACTTTTACTGCATAAGCAGTAGGAGGACAGACATGGATTATTGACTAAACACTTTATAACAGTGATTACTGTTGGGATAAAGAGCTATCTTACATACAAATTGCTGACAGCAGCTTTAAATTATTAGCTTTTGCTTTAAAATAATATATAAAACCCAAGCATGTGTAGACTAAACCTTAAAATCCCCAGAAATAGTTTGACAGACAGACATCTTGACAGACAGAAGCAGCAGGTCCTCAGCGGTAGCTCTGGCCCTGAAAGACACGCCTGAAAATGTGCAGACTTTTGCACACACACATCCTACCTTCTCCCACTCTCTGTCCTTGTTGAGAACAATGACCACCAGCTTTGGGTTTTCCTGGTAGCCGTCTTCTGTGAATGACAAGTCTCTGCCATCCCACGTCACATTCATCATGTACCTGAGAGTGAGAGGAGTGGAGGAGGAGGGGGAGCAGAGGGTGATAGGAGGCGAGACAGACAGCGGGGAGGTGGAAAATTCAGAGAATGAGGAAAGGAAAGAAATGAATAGCGATGAGGAGAAACAGGAGAAAGGGGAAATTGAATTACATTAGCATGAGAAAAAGTCAAATTGCAATCTAGTAGTATTACTTTCCTAAAATATTCACACAGGCTCCATTGTATTGAGTTTCAAAATGTAATTCTGAGGGATAAAAAAGAATCTATTCATCTCACAAAAGTCTGTGTGTGCCTGGTATAACCGGTAATCAGGCTAAAATCCTTGAAATGTGAGCTCTACTACAGAACTACATTTGTGTCAGTACGCTAGTGTGTGTACATTAGAAACAGAAAAGATTGGTTGCTTGGAAAGAGAAAGTGAGAATGGATAGTACCGAAAGCTACACACACGCACACACACACACACACACTGTAATGAGTGACCCATATGGCAGGTCACATTAGCTAAGATGGAGGGCAGTGGGAAGATATTCTTGGGTCTACATAGCCTCCACATTAATCACGGCTGTCCTCCCCCCCCCACTCTGTCTCCCTCACTCCTTCTGTCAGTGGTCATGTACAACAAGGGAGAGAGACAGCCCCCCTTTTCTTCTTCCTGTACTCCGTTCTGGGGCCGCTGCGATGGGGGAAACTTCTAAATGGAACATGCGCCCACGTGACGTGTCTTTGAAAAGCCACAGTGTAGCGCTGCAGGTGAGGCGCTTCATGCTGTGCAGGACATTCTGCAGCGTATGAAGGTGGAGCACAAATGGCGCTTTTAGTGTTTGACAAGTTGAATGCTAATTTGAATGTATTCATTTAGTCTGTTACCATGAATAGATATGATTTTCTGCATGCAAAGAATCATTCTGTTCCTGCCAATATTGTGTAAGTTCATTCATTTCATTTTATTACTTAAAGCTGCACTTTGTAGTTTTTTAGAAGAAATTCAAAGTCAGAATTTTAATAATTACAATATTAATTAGGTAATAGTAAAATTCAGAAATATTTATATTTTCCATAACTGAATAAACAAGCTGTTCTCAGAGGAAAATAAGGTCCCCAGAACACTGTTTGAAGCTAGAAAGGTGGCAGGGTCCGCCAAATATAAACAAAGTAAAACTGTACAAAATTGTGTTGTCCTTTAAGGTCAGTTTGTTTATTCAGTCATGCAAACAAAGAGAGTTTGTTTATTTAGTTTGTAAATCAAGATCTTTCTTTTCTGATTAAAATTCTTCGCTAAAACTACGTAGTGCACCTTTAAGACGTTATATACATTCTCCCACACTTGAATCTTACACACAGCAGCAGTATAACCCAATTATAATACCAATTCAAAAGTGTGGTGACAACGATAATAGACAAAAGGCTGTGTTATTTGTGTGTTTGTGTGCGTGGTGACATTTCCTGATACCTACATGTCCCTTTAAATTGTTGGTGGTAACACACACACACACACACACACACACACGCACATCCACTCAATGCTCAGATGAAATCAGCCAGAGATAAGGGGATTGAGTGGGTTTTGTGATTAAAATAATCTGATTGGCCTGCAAGCGACCAGGTGAGTAGTATTAAGCCATTTGATTGGACATGGGACGTGGCGCTGAACCCAATTATGTGCGACTGCAGCTGAGGGAGAGGCGCTGGAATCAATACCAGCACCCGGGCTGCACTTTTAGACAACAGCACATTCTGCGCTTTGCAACCATCTAACTGGAAGACACACACACACACAATGGGAGCTTTTACCCTTCCGTCTGTCTGTTTACTGTATAATTTGTTCTCCTTTGTTGCTCATTGAGATGATTTTCACTCTCTCATGCTGTCATTTCCTTTGGCAGAAGTCAGCAAAGAAAATGTATTTACAGCATTATTACAGAGGATCTGATGTTACTCTGATGCAATCATGTCAAAACTTGTGCTGGATGTCGGAAGGATATGACTGTGAGTGTCAGGCATCCTGTAAGGTAAATCAGTAAACAAAAGAGCTTGAAGGAATCAGGCGAGGATGTTCAGACAACCTCGTTTAATCCTTCCGTCTTAAACACTGATATTTGTATTTAGTTTTAAATTCTTCCGGCTAAACTTTATTTCATGTAAACAGTGTGAACGCATAGTTGAAAACATTCTTTCACATCAATGTGTCCAGTGAAGTTTAAAAATGCATGCTAACTCAAGTAAATATCTCTTCAACAACAAAACTGTTATTCCTTCAAATTCTGTGGATCATATAGTTGTTACTTACATATTGCACTTTTATCTTTATACAATATGGGACCTTTAAAGGTGCAATATGGAAGAACAGGCCACCTGTTGAACTCATACTACAAACAAATATCAGCAGCTTATCACCAGAGAAGCTAATTTCTGCCAACTGTATTCTGTTTTTGTCTGTATCAACTGTTAACTTGTTAGCTCTGTTAGCCATACAGTTAGCCAGAGAGTTGGCGTTCACGCTGCTAACACAGGACAGTTTGACCGCTGGAAGAAAGAGGTTTTCGCGCCTTGGGCTAGCTTGTAAGCATGCTAACGTAAGTAGATATCTTAACAACACAATACATAGACGTCTTCGACATAGTGTTAAAACTGTTATTGCTTCACATACTTTTGATAATTGTAGTTAATTTTTGAATGTTTCAAACTAAAATTCTTACATATTGCACCTTTAACACTGGGAACTGAGCTCCTCCAAACAGGCGCCACTGTGAAAACAGCCAATTTGATGCACAAGATATACTTAGTGTCAAATATACATCTCATTAGCTGTTCAAAGACAACAGGATGAGCAAAATGTGTTTGGTTGTCTGGGTAAGTGTGTCTGCAGATATATTTGGGGCGACGCCCATCATACAGGTGGACCTGATAGGGGGTTGCAAGGAAATGGACACCTCCTAGAGTGTACACCCTAAACAACCCTAAATGACCATCCCTGCACACACACACACACACACACACACTCTCACAAAGATACGGAAACACAGACAATTACTTTGCCCACCTCAACAATTCTCCCCTTAATGTTTCCTCTCCCCTGTAGCACTCAGATCATAGTAAAGCGATCCAATTTCACTCACTTTCCAGCCTCCATTATATCAGTAATCTCTCTATTCATTAGAGGAGGGGGGGTGGACGAGGAGTCGGTGCAGAGGTGGGGAGACAGGAGGCGGAGAGGGAGCACCCAAAAAGAAGTGTGAGAGAGTGTAGAGATTAGAGAGATTGAGGGAGATGGAAAGAGGGCAAAGTCTGACGAGAGTGGAGGAGGAGGAGGAGGACTAAGCCTCGACAGAGTTGGGATAAAAATATCTCTGGTGTTATTTTTTTCCTCCCTTCCTCTTATTTTGGAGTAAAAAGGGGCTGGGATGGGGTGGCTGGGGGGGCACTGCAGCCAACACTCACGTTTACTGCAGCAAGCACATGGGAGCACACACACACTTGACTGCTATAATGCAGTCGAATCCAAATACGCGCCATCCCTGATCCTGCACTCATGAGCAATAATGTCATTCATGAGAAAAGATGACATTTCCGAATAAATTGGGCATGTGTCCTGTGTTCTTGACACAAAAAAGATGGAATATCTCGAGCACTCGCTCAGTCTGAGCCCCTCCAGGTCTCTCCTTGTTTGGAAAGGTCTTCCTTTGTGATAAGAACTCCACATTTTATCTCAAGAGGCTTTACCGCGGGGGAAGAGTCGGCACGGAGATGTGAAGATGGACTGCATAATGCTGCGTGTGTGTGCGTTAAAGATGGAGACGTTTGTCCTTCGTCAAGACAAGGACCAGTCAAAGCGATGATGTATACTGTCAGCGCTCGTGATCTATGAACTGCACACAGAGCGCACACACATACACACACTGTGCTTGTGAGAGACAAAGAGGGGGGAGTCTGAAAAAAAAGAAAAGACGGGAGCTGCTATCAGTGCTGATTTAGGTCTTTTAAGATGACCCAAGGGTGGGTAGTCACTTGAACACACACACTCAGCCTCAGGTGGCACGTGTTAAGTGTGGCATGAATGATGACTGTACAAGGTGAAGTAGATGCTAGCTTAGCAGCCCCTCCTGTTGTCCCTGGTGTGTGTGTGTATGTGTGTGTGTGTGTGAGCATTATGTTTGTGCAGTTATATTTCAGTGTGAGCTCGGGCAGCGCAAGATTAATGCCAACAATTACATTTTGTCTTTCCCACGCTCGCAGTCCCGCCGTTAAATGCAACACATGTCCACGCAGCTGCTTCAGCAGGATTCCTTTTGTTGCACAGGAACAGAACGTGTGCGTCTATTGGCTTGGGAGCCCAGCTCGAATATCGTGGGTTTTCTCCGATATGCAGATACATTTTTGGTTGAGGAATCCGGAGCACCTCTCTTAGATACCCGTCCCTCTGATGAAAAATTAATAAACCTCTCATACGATGGGATTTGCAGTAGTTCACATTTTGACTGACTAAACTCCCTCATATTTGCTGCTCTGCAGTCCCATCTCTCCTTCATGCTCTGAGCATTCAAACCAAAAGTAACACCATGGCTCATTTCTCTCTGAGAGGCACCACGCTAGCTGTCAATCACCTTTTTCTCCTGCTTAATAGACACAATACAATGACTTTTCAGCACTGGTCTTTTATAATCCCGCAAAAAGATGGCATCCTTGGCACACCACCTCAGACTACGCATCAGGAGCATGAACTACAATAAGCTCGTCGTTTCAGATTATGAAAACGGAGGCATCTTTTCTCGCTCCGCAGTCGCCTTTTCAAAAGTTAACGTGAGGGCTCACATTCAGACACACATCTGCTGTTCATGTACCCAGATTGATTTGATCACTTAAAGACAACCGGCGACCGATTTATGCATTCCGGCATTACTGCGGTGGGAAGTCGTAGTGGCTCAGTGTCTGCTGCTGCCTGCAGACAGTGACAGCAGCACGGCTAGTTGGATTGACGACGTGAGGCAGTGGCCTCCAGTTACCGATGAAGGCACCTTAAATGGACGGCGTCTTAAAGTTATTCAGTTTTTGACATCGATTAGGACAATAGCCAGAATACATTGTGAAGACGGAGAGAAAAAACTTGGCTACACTTCATTATACAGGTCTGCAAATTTCAAAAGTAGGTGGTAATTAAAAAGTAAGCCAATTTCTACATAATGTTGCTTTAATCAATACAGACAAAAACTGCTTTTTTTGGTTTTTGGTTCAATGCTTTTCAGGATTTAATTATCGCTCAGTTCACTCATAAAGGGGCAAAATTACTATAACAATCATATTAATTAATCAATAATAATTGTAATAATAATTATGGTACTCTTGACCCACTTCTGGTAAACACCCTGGTCCTCTGCACACCCAGGGAATCAATCTAAAGTGTATCTTCTCAGAGAGGGGCACTCTTCATGAAGTAAAGGTAATTCAGTTTTTTTTTCTGAAGTTGAAGTTTGACACTTGAGCTACTGAGAACTGCACAGGTTCTTCTTGATGTTGTTACATAGGAAACAATGGTTACATAAGAAATAATAAAGGTTCAAACATGCAGATATTGATTCGTTCTATTTCTTCCACTCGCTTCGACTTTATGACATTTCAGTTCTTCCAGGAAAAAAACACAACCAGTTTCATATTTGATAATCACGCACACGAGTTTGTTCCATGTGCACAGCCCACCATAGATGACCGTACGCATTACTACTCTTTGTGAGATCACGTTAATCACAAGTCACAGGAGACCCGCGAAACACAAATGTACATGTGGCAGTAGAGTCATAAACACACATATCCACGCAGACGTAGTTAGCGAGCTGTCATTCACTGATGTAGTATTTATGATCGGTGGAGTGACTGGCATGTTGAGTCACCGGGGAATCATTTGAACAGATATTTAAAAGGTTGTGTTTCTAGATCTTGGCGAAAGTGACAAATAACTCGAGTGTCAGTATTTCCTTTTAACACACGAGCTTGATGATTGTATGATTCCATCTTATCAGCTAATTAAAAAACTGTTAGCATATGGCATTCATCTTTTCAGTCCTCGGTTGCAGTGTGTGGTGTGTGTTAATGTCTCCGCACAGCTCACATGACAACTGCCCCAGGACTCAGCGCGTGTGTGTAATGTGTTTGTGTGTACATGTGTTTCCTGAGTTCTGACCCTCATATATCAGGGCTGGAGACTGAAATTACCTGTCAGAACAAACTACTACCACCACGCCTTTCACGCACACAACACACACACACACACACACACACACACACACTCACGGAAAGACATACACTGATAAATAAGTGCTGAAGTCTTTTAAGGCACAATGTTCACCACAGCAAGGTGAGCGGCTCGCTGTAAATCTGTCATGACAGAACATTCTCTTAAGGGGGGAATATTTCACTTGTTTCTGACATGCACACGGACAAGTGCAGACTCACACACACACACACACACACACACACAGCAAATTTTAAATGGAGCGCAAGATGTCACTTGGTCTGATTGCTGCACTGGCCGGAGCTCTTAGTTGGTCATTTGTCTCCTGTTTTTATTTAATTTTATTTTTCGATTACTCTGCAAAACATATTCATCTTGGACGTGTCACGGTGGATTCATCATCACGGCTGTCACAGGCAGAGTGAGAGAGGTAAAACGTCACTGAAAGCCGGCGATGTAAGGCGCTTGTCTCCAGAACGACAGACTTTTCTGTGATTTCAGCACCATCTATTAAATAATTCTCCTCAGAACAAGTTTTTCTCCTCTTTCTTCTTGGACAGAAGCAGCACTTCATCACTGTAAATCAAATCAGTGTTGGCTCTGAGAGCAGATGCATATAAGATAAAACTGTGGCTGACATCTCGCTTACGACAGGGATCCACTAAAGAGAAGCCCAGGAGAAACTCCTGTGACCCACTGTACTTACTGCAATATGTCACTCTGGTGCTGTACATTTGCACATACAGCCCATCTGCCTGCCTCTGTGTGTGTGTGTGTGTGTGTGTGTGTGCTAGCCATGTCCTCCTACCTCCCCTGACAGCCGTCGATTGTCTAACAACCCGCCTGTAGCCCCGACCTAAGCTTGACCAATCATGTTTCTCATGTCCTGGCCCCGAAGCCCTATTGGCTGAGCTCTCTCACCCACAACAAAGCCATCTGTGGCCACTCATCACCTGGGTAACAACTTGAGGCAGCAGAGCATGCTGGGAACAAAGTCAGCTGGCTCTGTATGGATACTTGGTACCTCTCTTTGGTGATTCTGCACCTGACAAAACGAGAGCTGCTGTGTGTCAGGGTGGAATGGGTATTTAAAGTCCTGCAGAGGTTACTGAAGATGTGATCAGTCATGCTTTACTGTCTCTTTGCAGACATGTAGCTGATCAATGCCAGTAACTCTTCTGGTACCTCAGTAACTATTGCCATTTCAAGATCCTATAATCTCTAATCTCCCAGGCACCCTGAACTACCCATGGTTGACATTGGATTAGAGCATGGATACCGGATTCAGTAGGAAATGTAGAAATGATGTGCAGGTTTCACATCAGTTGGCATGTTGCTTTCAAGTTGTTTTTGTGCAAATATAGTGTTAAAAATGAATAAATATAGTGTAAAAATAAATAAACATAGTGTAAAAATAAATAAATATATTGCAAAAATAAAAATAGTGTAAAAATAAATAAATATAATGTAAAAAGATAATCACATAGACACAAAAAACAGAACTCCCGTCGATCGTTGGGTCTGGCTCGGTTCCTACTCTCTTGGACTTGAACTCTCTGACTTGGATTTACTCAGTAACATGGACTAACAATTATCGGAATTATCAGACAGACATTTTTTCTCAGAAAGTCAGAAACCAAACAATTTGGAAACATGGCGGACGAAAGCAAACCTTGGGTTGACAGTAAGAAACTTTTACCAACGTCATGTATTGTATTGTCATAGTATATTTTCCTTTGCACATCTTCATATACAGATAACAGCTGTCAACGTGTTGTTTAAATGCTCTGAGTGATAAAAATGGAAACGACTTCTTATTGGTGTCCATGTCACTCGCACTTTCTGACATGACGCACACCGAAGTCGGAAGAACGACTTCCCAACTCAGGAAAAGGGACCGTCTGAGGAGCATGTGAATGCAGCATGAATCTGATCTCTTATTCAGTTGTTTTTTTGTCTCCTCCTCTCTTATTTTTCCTCTTTGTTTTGCCCGCAGGCTGAGATACTGTCAGCTAACTGAAGTTAATATTATGCAACCTCAGTTCCTACAATATTCCCAGAATTACAGTGATGTGCTGCGTCTGCCAAGATGATGAGCAGATTGTTAAATACCAAACACATCCATGTGCCTCAAATGTCACAATCATTTTCCAGTTTAAGCGTGTGAACTATACAGCCAAACACTTCAGATTTTTTTTTTTTTTTTTATGTTAAACTTTGTCATTTAGACTTGTAATTTCACACATCATTATAAAAAAATGAAAAACAATTTTGGGATGTAAACACAGGTTGTGTGCATCTCCCCCTCCTCTGCCAGATGGAGAGCCAGACAGAGCTGGCAAGACCTGCGACATCTCCCACTGGCTGCTGGGGAGCGAGCGCATGATGAGAGGGAGAGCAGAGCAGAGGAGAGTGAATGAGAGATGGAGGAATAAACGAGAGGAGGAACAGAAGGACTCATCACGGAGCTCTTCAATTTTGGAGAGCACTCATTTGTAGCGGCCTCCCGCTGTTACCCCAGTCTCAATTTCTTCCCTTGCCTGTTTCTTCGCTGCCTAAACCACAAACTTCCTCCTCAACTCCCATTCAGCTCTTTCATTCTACCCTCTCTCTCTCTCTCTGACTCCTACACTTCCTCTCTTAGCTCCAACTTTCAATCCCTTGGTCTCTTATCCAGTAATTGCATCTTTTCTTCAATCTCAGTTCTTCACGCAGACTTGCTGGAAACTTGGTGGAAGTCTCTAATTACTGGGGACAAAGGTGAAAACAAAGAGACTGTGGCAGGAAGCCCTGCATTCAGATAAACATACATACTTATTCCTATGTGCATTAACTCTCTCGCTGTTATAAAAATACACAAACCTCTTTCACAATTCTGCTTTTTCTATTTTCACTTTACTTAAAAGACACATTGCTGACGGTGTTTCCTGTTGATCATTATAGACACTAGGGATGCTCCGATCAGGGTTTTTTGCCCCCGATACGAGTCCGAGTCCTTTGATTTTTGAGTATCTGCCGATACCGAGTCCCGATCCGATACTCTTATAATACATTTAAAAAATTAAAAAGATCGAAGAAAACTATCCAAGGTGTCCCTTATTTTTTATTATATTTTACCACCCCTCGATATCCCAAATTTACATATCTGACAGTTTGCAACTGCATCGTTCTCGTCACTCACTTTAAAATACTTCCACACAGCAGACATGGTGCGCCACAACTCGCCACTCCGCTTCAAAACAAACTGGCGTGCTGGTCTTCTGCGCATGCGCATGTCGTAAACGGTGGTAGTAAATACTCATTTTATTTTTTTTTATTTTGAATCACCAATAGCCCATATATCAACAATCTAATACAAATAATGACTAAATAAATATATATAAAACCGATCTCTGATCGGGTCGTAACATCCGAGTCCCGATCGAGTCTTCAGTGGCGTGATCGGCCCCGATTTCCGAGTCACGTGATCGGATCGGTACAACCCTAATAGACACCCACACATTCATTGTTTGCTTACTTGTGTAGTGCACTGGGAGGCAGCTTGGTTGTCTTCTCCATCTGGCCGTAACAGGACGTCTTGGCTTCGGGGATGTCGCCGTACTCCTCCAACATGGCTGCCGCCGCCGATGTTATGATCCCCAGACCGTCCCGAACTCGTGCCTCCAGAGGGTAGTCCCAGTCGTCGTACGACACCGAAATCATCCCCGGCGGAAACTCGTCGGGCGTTATCTCAGGGTTCCCAGTGGTGAGCGACGGCACGATCCAGATGTATCCGAATCCGGTGAGGCCCAGGGAGCGAGCCTCCTCCAGGATGTAGACCGCCTCGTCCTTGGAGCAGTAGAGCAGGACCACTGGGGACTGGACCTTCTTGAGCATGATCTGTGAGCGGCTGTCTTCCTCCACGGCGTCCAGAATGATGATGTTCTGCAGGTCCCAGCCCACAAAACTAAAGCAAGGATAACGAGGACAAGAGTGAAATGTTAATATTTAACTAATAGACTATTAACTTTGCTCAGGTGCTGGCAAGGGCGGTTATAATTATCCATTATAATTAATATCATTGTTAAGTGCGATGTGAATGCTAATAGGTGTAAAGTGCTTATTGTCGAGGGAAACACATTAAGGCTAAATGGAATGCAAATGCTAAAGCTGGTCCTGTATAATGACACTCAGCATGTTCCTGCCCACACAAGCAAAGGACAAGGAGAACAAACACTGGCCTGTTAAATGTGAAAGGGCCGACAGTGCCTGTGGTCAATGTGCTAATTGGTGACAGCACTTATCAGAAAATACTGCTGCTATCAAAGTGGAACGCAGCTCCTGTCACATATTTGGACTCAGAAATGTGTTCATTAATATTACACTGCTCCAGCACAAACATGTGGCTGAAGACAGATGTTCTTCCACAGGAATTATCCTCTGTGGAGAGGTCAAAGCAGCTGCGGAGAGAAACTGCATTGGTGTGATACCAAAACACATTTTTAATCTAAAAGTACATTTATTAAAAATGATAATGTGTTTGTAGAGTCTCTTTTTCATCCCAGCTGCTACTTTTTTCACAATGTCCCGAGTGATAATACTCAGCAGGTCCCAGTAGGCAGGACTAAAGAGCAACAGGAACAGAGCAAATGCTGGTTATGTCAGTAATTCAAGAAAATAATATGTCATAAGCTGGCAGCATGCTGTGGTATTGGGAGTACAGGTCCTTGATGACAGAGCCGGCAGAGTGAGGGACAAAGACAGATACACACACGCACACAATCACACACACACACACACACA
The DNA here is from genome assembly GCF_040436345.1 of Pagrus major. Classification (NCBI taxonomy): domain Eukaryota; kingdom Metazoa; phylum Chordata; class Actinopteri; order Spariformes; family Sparidae; genus Pagrus; species Pagrus major. The sequence goes on from NC_133237.1 coordinate 10,698,662, forward strand.
CACTGGAGACTGTCAAAGAGTGTGACACATGGTAGGGAAATGAGCAAAGCGATAAACATCATGCAGTAATCCAACAATAGACAGGTAGTGTAACATGAGAGTGATTTGGGACTTGCTGTCCTCGTCTCGCTGTCCAAAGTGATAATGGTCTACAAGTCCCGGATGACAAAACTAGTGAGGAGAGATAATGATACACAGAGACACATTAACAGAGAAAGAGAGAGACACAGAGAGACAGCATGGGTAATAACAATTTTGGGAGAACGAAATACTGCATCACCCCTCGACATTAAAGTCCCCATGAAACGGCTAATAGATTGCTAGTCGCTTCAGCGTACTTAGGTCGGACCAGGACAGAAAAACACCACCTCTGAGAAGACAAAGGCTAGTTTGACAAAGGGGTTTGGAACATGGCAACCCCGTGCTGAGTCAGCGAGGACCTCTCACTGAGCTAACAGCAGCTAACTACATTTAGCAGCAGTTAGCACTTACGTCAGCATTAAAGCGCCCGGTATCTATCTACCAGGAAAATCGGTAAATCACCTCTGTACCGTCCGGAGCTGTTTGTTGAGAAGCTGCTGGTTATCTGGTTTGTTGTGTAACATGTAAAGCTATCTGTCCAGAGTTGCTCAAGGCAGCGCAGCCTCAGGGCAGCGCAGGGAAAACCAGAAAAAATGTTCTCCCTAAAACATGACCCAGTTTTACTCAAATCACTGAATAATTGCGTTTTTGTACAAGTTATAAAACTGATGAATGAACATATGCCTCTGAGTGCAGGATGAGTCATCAACATTTTTTTCCAGGAAGTTACAAACTCCCGTTGGACCTGAAACTGGTGCATACGTGAGATATGGAGCAAGCCACATGTGATAAAAACACTTAAACAGTAAATTTGACTGCATGGGAACTTTAATAAAATATAGAAATAACTAATAAGAATATAAATCGATGTTTATATAAAATGATTTTACCCTTCAATACATCTTTTACCTGCAGAAAAAGTGCTAGTGTGTATGGTGTGTCTCATACAGCTAAGTGATTATGTGTTCAATGCCTGAACAACCATTCCCATCCAAAGCCCAGCTTTGTTCTTTATTCTGCAGATTATACCGACAGGAAGACCACCTACCTGCCTGCACTCATCTCCACTAGACAGCCTGCGTATGTGGCCATCCACAAAATATAATATGCCCTCATTCTCATGCGTTATACCTGGCCTGTGTTTCAACTCCACATAATGATCTCTGTCCATGGCCCGGGTCAGCCATGACTTCGCTGAGTTGACTGACTCTCTGCTGTGAATGATAGAACTTCATCAGTATTAAAACTGTCTGCCCATGACTGAGTCACTGTGCACCGGCTGAACGCTGACACAGGAAATCGACGGCTGGTAATTGCAGGTAATTGGCCTTATTATTTCTCCTTTCATAAATGACATTTATGGCTATTATTTCAACGTTGTGGTCAACATCATTTCTGGAGGGTAGGAATATTGACCTCGGGATGTTAAGTTACTTTTCTTTATTACAATCGTTAGCTATCTTTCACTGAAGTATCATAAATAAGAAATAGGTCCGAAGACGCATAAATTAGCGGCATTTAAAGCTGGAAGGGAAAACATCCAGGATCTGATAACCTCAGAACTCTGACAGTTTTTGATATATATTTTACCTGACATGTAGGGCTGCACAATACTGACATTGCCATATTTTGCATTTCTGCAACATATGTTGAGATATGAACAAAAGCAGGAATTTTCCCCAGATAACTTAAATAGTTCAATAGAGGCTATGCACATGATGTCACAGTAGGCAGATGTCACCATGGTTACAACTACTGAGAGGCAGAAAGATTACCAAGTAGGAACATTGTTAATATTTATCAAGTGCTGCAATTGATGTTCAGCCTGAATGTGAAAGAGCCATACTTGACATTACACGTCCTGCGATGTGAATATTGCAGATGTGAACATGGTGACGATGAAACAACATGCTTGCAAAACTATTTGGACAATTACCAATTCTTGATATTTCTAAAAAGGGGCAGTTCACAAGAAGTTTGAGGGCAGCCTGTTCTCATTCCCAATGCAATGAACACAGCAGCTTGGTCAGTGGCCCTACGCTTCCAAGTTTGACGCTGTAGTTGCCCCTCTAATGTCACTTCTCGAAATGCCCCTCCAGTGCAGTAGTAGAATAAAGCAAGAACAATCTGAGCTGGGGGTTGGTCAGGGTGGTTAAATGTGTCATAAACAGGATTTTCATTCTAGACACATGGGTCCTGTGTGTGATTGAGATTAACTCGTCGTCAGGCTATGCTGAAGCCTGATAACGACCTCTTCATTTGAATCAGTTAAGTTAACAAAGTGACGTGAGTAAATAAAGTTAAACTATGGGACTGAACTTAAACATTTTAACCCAAAGAATGATCTTTTCCTAAACCTAACCATGTAGTTTCTGTGCCTAAACCTAACCGAGTTGCGACTGTGTCCTAACGTTTATAACAGTCCACAGAAATAACATATCACAATATGTGAAATCTTTGTCAGCAAGCTTCATTTTGAAAGTCTAACCGGATTAATTATTCCTATTCCTGTCCAAAACTGGTGCTAGAATAGGTAGAACATCATAGTTTAAAGGTCAAGGCCACTTACCATGCCACGTATTTAATCAGCCAGGAGTGAGAACATGTTATTGAGGGACAAATTTCTAAACCTATTCAATCTACCATTGGTTGCCACTCTTCTTACAATCAAAACAATTGTAAGCAGTGTTACCAAATACAGACACAGGCAGAAGGCTTTTGAACCACTGTCATAAAGAGTAACTGCTAATGAAAAAGACCCTCCTCAGCTGGGCTTTAATATATCATGGGTTCAGGCACCGGCCCTTGCCAGTATCTCAACACTGCTGAACATGCATCATTAATTTGACATTTTTTTGCCAAAAAATATGGTTTGCTGTTCTCTTCAGCAGTTTTTCCTCCTTCTCCTTCTCTCTACAGAGAGCCACAGCATCAGTCAAAATGACCTAAAGGTGAGGCAGACAGCCAGACTCGATGATCTGTAAACCTACCTGTCATCTGCATTCAGTTTAAGAACGCTGATGAAATCCTTTTAGGCTGACTGTCTTGATATACATACTGTATGAGTGGAGATGATGAAAAATGCAAGGCCCAAAACATTGTGTACAGTAACTCCTCTGAAAAGTAAACTTGCTGTTCTCTCTGGGGAAATTGGCAGTGATAATGGAGAAGATTACAGACCAAATGGGGAAACGGGCTTGGAGAAACGCCCGGGCCAGAAGCGTATTAGCTGTTTAGGAAAACATACCTGCAGCACTTGTTATCTTCAGTTTCCCTTAGTGCAAACTGTTGGCATTGAGAGATGATTTTGACCCAGAAGGATAGATGGAGGGAGGAATAACTTACTTGATATCAGACTGAATCGTCGCACTCCGTTTCCATTGGTGTGGACAGACTCAAAGGTCCAGCTACAATATCAACACACCATCTGTTACAGCTACACTAGTGTTCCAGAGTTTGGAATCACCTGTTATATTTATGTTTATCTATTTTGAAGTTTGAACCAAAGCTTGGCTGAAGCAACACAGCTTTTTATTCCAGCTTGTTAAAGAAAACATTTTGCACCTGAGACTAGCGCAGGAACCTGGACCAGTGTGTGGGATTTATGCACATCCCTCCCTACGTTGGCCTCAAAAAATCACAGAAAAACGCCCTTTCTGGAGCCAGTGTTTGGTTTTTTGTTCATTCTTGGCTACTGTAGAAACATGGGGGTGCATCATGGCATACTCTGCTGTGTCTGTAGATATAAAAGACTCATTCTAAGGTAATGAAACACAACAGTTTTTAGTTTTTTAATTCTACACTAACAATAACATAATTATGAATACTATATTCCCCCTGTAATCCCCCTAAATTCTACACACTGGACCTTTGAATCTGCAGAGATTCTGGTGCTAAGCCTCCAAATTATCCAACCAAAGACTGTTGATTTCTTATATTCTTATTTAACTGCTGCTCAGAGGTATCTTTGTCTCTTTCTGCCCCTTCATTTGTCAGTCTGGTTGAACCATTGTAGCAGCGTTTTATTCCCCATGCACAAAACATAACGTTCTTGGCATACGCCTCATACAAAATAACATCTATTTATACTTTCAATAATGTAAAAGCATGAAAGACCATTCAAAGAGTACTACTCTCAGCCATCTGACTGTATCAAATCCAGCTCTTTTGGTAGGCAATTCCAGACTTTAGAACAGGAAAGTACAAAACGGTGAGTTTATATTCTATTTTGTCTTTTTCCTCATATGTACAGATGCTTGTTGCATGGCAATACTTACTTCTTAAGTGACAACATTGTGCTGCTGCATCTTGGCCACTGTTTTCCACTTAAATATGACAATGAAACTGGGCAGAACAGTGCAAAGCCCGTGTCTAAGTGATCCTACCTGTTGTCCACGGTAGTTTTTAGGATATTGATGAACTCCTGGTAGCCAGGGAACTTTGACGTGACAATGGAGAAGATGTGCCAGTCGTACTCCTCCATGATGTTCAGCATCAGCAGAGCCTCCTGCTGGATGGAGGCACCGAACTGGAAGAATGTCGACTTCACATCCTGTGAAAAGAGAACAGAGGACAGAGGGATGGAAGGAAGGGGAGAAGGGAGGATAAAGGGAGGAGAAGAAAAGGATTCAGTTGGATTTTTCGTTTCGCTTCTCTTATTAGTCCACCATTTAATTTAAACTGCATCTCACAAATATCAATCAACAACAGAGCATTTAAAATTTGGCACAACACACACACGCACGCACGCACACACACAGATCGAGAGTAATAAGCTTCTCGTGGAGGAAATATATGGATGAGGGGCTCAGAACAATTCAATTAAGCCTAAATTGGATTGGTGCAGTACAGGCAGGCTGCAGAACTCTGTGGGCCTGGTTCTGGGGAATGAGGGTTACATTCACTCTGAGTCACACATATCCACTCCATTAAACCTGACTCAGAATCATTTGCCACTTAATTCAGCCAAACTGAGACACAGGCTTGGACAGAGCAGACAAGCACTATTACAGGTGGACTAATGAACTCTATTCATTTATGGTGGAGGCTTCATTTTGAATGATTCATTACGGTGCGGGCCATTAAAATGAAGTGAAATGAGTCAAAATAAATCTTGATAAACAGTCGGGAAAGAAAAAAGAATGTAGCAATAGAGAATGTGTGGTCTGACAGAGTGTTGCCTTGTTTTTGGTTGTTTGTGGCGTGATTTGTTGTGTGTGTGGATTTCTGTTACCTTGAAATGTCAGGGAGTTCACACATGGCTTATCTTGACACTACTTGTCTTTGGCACTCTAATTATGACAGACTTGCAGGTTGGTGTGTGCGTGTCTTCTGTTTGTGTGTATGTGTGTGTGTGAAGCTGCAACCTGACAGCCAGAAGAAAAGAAAAAAAAAAGAATGATAGCTATGAGCCACAGAACAAAAGGTTGGAGTGAAAGATAGGAGACAAATGAAGAAAAGGGGATTCTGCCCGGTGTCACTTTGTAAGATCACACCTGCTGTCAAAATGAACAAATGTACCACACACGTGTGTACACACACGTACCGACTTACAGAAATGAACGGACTACATGAACACACTGCCTGCAGCCTGCATCTACAGGAATTCATCCACAGTGTGACTAAACTCGAAAAAAACACAGAGTGTGATGAAGCAGCAACCGCAATGCTAGGAGCTACTGTGGAGTGTGATGCCGCCTAGCCTCAGCCTCAATCCTCAATAAAGCCTGCAAAAGTCGAGATTTAAACGCATCTTGTCTGCAGAGAGCCCTAATATCTAAAAGAAATATCATTGTTTGGAAGAAGAACAACTGAGAAAACAACCAGACATCTGAACAAGTAACCAAGTAAGGTAGCTGTGGCCTTATTATGGAACACATACTAAATTTCCTGTCAGTTCAAACGCAGTCTGCCTACCTTGGTTATGTTTAAAGGGTCCGTATCATACAAAATTTCAGGTCAATACTTTTATTGTGCCTGTCTAATAGAAAATGTTTCCGTGCTTTAATGTTCAGAAAACACATTTTTTTCTTAAACTGTTGCTGCAACACCTCTATTCGACCTTGTCTCTTATCTCTTTAAAGCCCCTATACCGATAAGTCTGCTCTGATTGGTCAGCTCTCGCAGGCCTGAGCAGACACCTCCCATTCTGTTTTCACATCAGCCTTACTGGTGTTTTTGCATGCACGGCCGTGCTGGGGGCGTGTCTGAGGGTGGTCACGTACAGATGTGACATCACAACCTTCCAGAACACTTGATGACTCGTTTAAAAGGCACAGTTTCTGATGACAGGTTTTGTGCATTTCCCCTTCGATTGAACTTTTTGGTACTTTCACAGTATTTTTCGAGCACCTAGACCTGCTTTATAATAAAAAAAAGAAGATGGGAAATCTCACTTTCCACAATATGTGACCTTTAAGGTCTACCGTACAAAGCACATATACTGTACAGAGCAAAGCTTGCAAGCCACTTCAGGTAGAAAACTCACACTGAACAACTACAGTCACACATCTGATACTCCACTCTCTGCAGCACATCCAACACGCCCTTTGAACTGTCGTCACTGCTGCTCCCATAGCATTTAAATTAGCCCTGCCTCCAGCGTCCACCTGTGGGCTCTGGAAAATGTCAAACAAAACAGTCGAACTGTTTAAGCTAATAGGACACACTTTCAGTACATTGATTCAGAGAAGTGCTTCAGTGAGTGCTGATGCATGAGTCTATAAAGATAAGGAATAGTTTTGGTTTGCTGTACCAGATTCAGGTCGTGGTTCTAAAACACCACCATAGACAAATACTGAGGGAAAGAGAAGGTGGCATGGCCAAATTTGAATCACTTAATATATCTTTAAGACAAAAAATGAACTGGTGTGAGTATATGAAACGTTCTGATTAAGTTACGCACATTAAAATATAATCTCTCAATGTTTTTTCGCCCTTTTTAATATTAGTCAGGCACTCTGCTGGTCTGCTGGTGTCGGACTATGCTATACAGCTCTTTTCCTGTCGACAAAGCTTCACTTTTAAGACACGGAGTCAATCTAACACAACTTAGTGAAGAGGCTATCGGGGGCATGAAAATAGACACAAGTAGAAAGCAGGGACAGTAAGTAGAGCATTGTATTTGTAACCATATCACCGCACTGGATGTAATTTCATCTCTACATGCATGACCTAGCATTTCCTTCTCCACTGTGTTGATAGCCTCTGAATAATGTGGGTATTCGCTGTTTGCATTATTTGTGCGAGTGTGCGTCTCTTTTCCCCCTATATCGAGACTCTTGAGTGCTCTTTAATGGTATTGTATCTGTATGTGAGGTCGGCTCACTTGATGCTCAGACTCAAGTGCTCTTCAGAGCCTCCCTGTGCAGCCCAGTGTGCGTGTATATGTGTGTGTGTTCTAATGGGGTAGAAACTGAAGCAACGCTTGAGCATGGTGGGACAGGAGGGAGGTCATGCTATAAGACGTGTCACTTCCTGTCTTCATCACAGCAGCAGCAAATACACCCACTCTTTGCTGCAATATTAAGGGGACTGTGAGGAGCATGCGGACAGTCACAAAGAACAGTATAATGTAGCAGATTTATATATGACTGTTAAATGTGGAATAATGTGTGTTCATATATCATAGGACCCGCCACCTATAAACAAAACAGTTGGCTCACATGTGGCATCAATGTTTCCTTCCATTTGTTTTGATAAAGATTTTTCTTTGTGTGGTTCTCATGCAGAATATGAAGCTGCTCTTGAACTTAGTGGCGTTGCATCTTTGCATTATCCAATAGGTGTATAGGGCTGAGAATCATTACTATAGATCATATACAGTACTATACTTTGCTGATTTGCTGCTGCTAATCACAATACTATGTCATTTTGTTGTACAACACTCATGGGGCACAGCATGTGTACTGCTACTGCCTTAAATTTGGCATTTCTGTGTCTAATAAGTTTCTATTTTATTATATTCTTATTCTATTTCTTAAACACCTTTAATGTTTCTCTTTTAAAGGGGCAATAGGTGAGAATTTTGGTTGGCAACAGTAGTGACTTCAATTATCATCAGAATGTGGTGGATACAGTTTTGACGTTCTGATGTCTCTGTGTTGTGTTACAGTATTTAGCATGCTAACCAGCTAGCCCTTGTCATGGTTTGGGTTTTTAGTTTACTTATTGTTTCCTGTTTTATGTTCTTCATCCTTGTGTGTCATGTTTTGTTACTTCCTGCCCTTTGTCTTGTTTTCCGTCCCTTGTGATTGTCCTGTTTAGTTTCACATGTCCCTGATTATCTTCCTGTGTATTTGGTCCATGTGTTCTTCTCCTCTCTTTATCTGTTTTCCCGCTGTTTTCCCTGCTCACCTGTGTTTCATCACTTCCTGTGTATTTAAGGCCTTGTCTTGTTTGTACCTTATTTAGTTTTTATATTTTGTTCAGCAGAGCTCCCAGCCTGGACTGCTAGCTTCACAGCTAACTGAGCTAACTGGCTAACATCAGCTACAGTCACTCTGGTGATTTGCTGCCCCCTATTTATTTATGAATTCAACAAGTGACCAATTCTTACATATTGCACCTTTAAGTTTCACTCTCTGTCTATACATACTCCATCTGTTGGCTGCTGTAGCATCCAAATGTCTCCTCAGGGATTCAGTAAAGAATTATCTTAAAGAGTTGTGAGAATCCATAACGGCACATTAAATTCTTCGATTTACTTGAAAAATCAACACTTTTTTAACAAAGGTTTTCACTGGAAAGCGATAATAATATTGTGATACCAACGGCAACATTTATGCAAAATTAATTTGACCAGTTATGAGTAATCTCAACAGAATTCTGTCTGAATTCTGCCAGTGTTTCTTGTTTGTGTGTGGCTGTTAAAATGTGTTGTTGCCTGCTTGTGCCTGTCTGACAGGATACAAGCTCCAGGCACCCCAGGGGAGGAAGCCAAAATCTACCAGAGAACAGCACAAAAATCTTCCTTTTAATCAAAATAATTGCTCGTTTCTGGTCTCAAATGAGACTGGGCACGTGCCTGTGCTCATTTGTGCCGGCCAAACTGTGCCTCTTTATTTTCACAGGATCCCATCATATCGAACCCAAACAGAAACTGGACCGAGGAGATTTGGTTTCAGGTTGGGGCAGAAAATTCTCATTTTGCACGACTGCGTGATTGGAAATAATAGCAGCAGGCTTCAGTATTTTGTCTCCAAAATGGGCAGTTTAAGTTGGCCAAGCCTATAATTCTGAGACCAGAGGCACCTCTATTGAACACTTGACTGAAGCAGACTCTTAAGGACAACAAAGAACTGAATGAAACCTCACATCTCTGTCTTTATTTTCACTCTCCTACTGAGGGAGAGAAGACAACCACACCTTCAATCCTGTTCCTGTCATCTGAAGCCTCTCTGTTGTTCTTTCTCTATCCAAGAGAGACGCCAGCAGAGATACGGAGTCACTCGATTTTGTTTTGATGTGTGCGCTCTTTTATTATATTTAATGGAACATTTTATTGCTCATCCCATTTCTTTTATTCACACAGTTTTTGTCATGCAGCTGTGAGAGAGAGAGAGAGAGATAAAGGGAGGCAATGAGACAGAGAGGAAGAAGGCAGATGAAAAATAACAGATGGTACGTAAAGGAAACCGAAAAAGGGCAGACGGAGATAAAGAATGCGCAAAGAATAAACAACACTACAATATAGCAAATGAGCCTGAGAGTGGCAGGCAGACAAAGTTTGACAAAGACTTGAAATTGGAGACAAAGAGTGAGAAAATGTGAATGCAGGGCAGATGGAGAGAAAAGGAGCGGAGATGGGTGGAGGAGAGACCGATCGAGTGACTAAGCAGCGTGTGATTGTTTCTAATTGGGACGGCTCGCAATCCGTGACATCAGAAAACAGCCAATCGTATCCTCTCATTTCACCCTTGTCAAGTGTGACATGTCTCTTCTTTCCACTCGCACCTCCGGCGCGCGGCGCCCGACGCGTAAACACCGGCACGCGCGCACATACGCAAACACACAGCCTTTCATTCACAGCTCTGCCCCTCTTGCTCCGTCTATCACGTTCACAGTCTCCTGGTCTCAAATTTCCCACTCTGTTGCATGTAACACACAAACAGGCCGACACACACACACACAGACAAACACAGCCACAATGACGCACATACACACACAAACACGCACCTACCCCGCGGGGCAGGACAGTGTGTCTACGTTGAGATAGAGGGGAGTTATAAATAGTAGTCCTCATATCCTCTGCTGCTGATAGCATCATGCACTGTCTGGTCTGATGACACACACACGTGTACAAAAACATCACACACACACACGCAAACAGACGAGTGTTTGTTGGGTTCGGGAGGTACACACTCACCGAGACAAAGGCCCGATAGCACGTATGCACGCCAAAACCTGCATATATTTGTCACATATGTTCATGTATCACTTCTATCTGCCACAGATACCGTGTTATCAGCCGGGTTTAACAGCTCTGCGGCGTCCACTGGAGGAGAAACACACTGATATGACAAAAATTCCTCGGTGGCCAGTTACTAAATATAAACAGACAGGCATAAAAATAGCCGCAGCAAAACAAAAGAGCCCGAAATGTCTGTGGAAACAAACTGAAATGCCAAGCAGACACACATATAAACTACACAGATGGAGTCACTACAGCCAAAAACCACACAAAAAAGAAAATCGTTCCCTGAGAAACTGAATGATCAAATAACTGATTACAGTAAAGGCACTGATTTTATCAGACTGATGTTTGCTTTTTTGGCAATATAATGCTCTGACAGGAAATCATAAAAAAGTACGAGCAGAGAGCAGAACTCACCAATAATATGATTTAGTTTACTGCCTACTACATTTTATGGCTGTAGGCGATAAGGTAATATGAAGTCGGAGAAGCTTTTTTCTTCCACTTGTTGTCTACAAAGCATCAAGTTGCGAATGTAGCATCGGCTCCTTAGTGTCAAAAATATATGATGCGATGCTTATGTTTAGTGCACCTGGCTTGACAGTTAGGACGTTCTCTGATGTACGTTTAAAACAATCTTTTTGACGATATTGTTAAGATTTTTGGCGCTGACACAATATCAGACAGACTCGTGACAAACAGATACACAGAGGGTAGAAAGTGTACCCACAGATTCCAAAAGTACAAAATGTGATGATGTATAGGCTGGCACTGCTCACTTCTGCCTCCCACAGAGCATTTTAGAGTAGGAAGATGGAGAAATAACAGAAAAAGGCAATTATGAAAGTTGAAACATTGCTGAAACAAGTGCTGCTTGGTGGGTTGGATTTATCCCAATTTAAAGAAATGAGGATTCAAGCCATGTTATATGTTTCCCAAGCTATATTCTCTATGTTTGCCAAACAACAAAGACATCATTAAACTGGCAATTTTCAGCAGGAAGAAGAGATATTATCACTTATATTAAGAAAACAGTGAAAACAGCCCACTGTTGGCACCAAGACCACATGTTGCTTCCAACAAGTAATCAACCCCTTTTTAATATCCTCTGTTGAATCCAGACAAAGGAGATGTAGATGAAGGGATAAGAGGAAAGTTTAAAGAAAGATCTTTTTCCAAATAGGTACAACTCAGGATTAGAAGATGACACAGAACTTAAAATTGCCAAAGACACTGAACATACTGTAACATCCTCATGTATGGAGCAGCAAGGCTCTGTCCATGGTGCTGAAACATTGTTACGCCACTGTACTACCACTCTATATTCAGCCCGTCCTCATCAGAAAAACAACCATATTGGTCGTCTGTGAAAGCAGCTTATTACATTAATTCTGTTTTTGACTCTCTTGTTAGACCTCTTGACCACTGCTCATGCCCAGAGTGAAACCAAAACTAAACAGTGAGTTACTTTAACTTACCAACATAGTGAAGTTATGTCAAGCACATATTGTAACTCCAGTTAGGTACGTAACGTAGATACGTACCTAGTGAAGACATAGCGAAGTTCTGACCTAAGTCATAAATATTACCATGAAATGCAACTCTATTTTGTTGACCTGATGTCCTTATGCCATAACAATTATGTTTATAGGTATAAACATAGCTGTTTATAGGTATAAACATAGCATGGAAGAGGACTCATGCCTCCATAAAGACAAACAGCAGTCAAATGTGGAATCCAAGCAACAGTAATATGGTGAACACACATATACAGTATAATGCTATTCTTATTCGCAGTATGTGCAAAGGTGATTTAGACATTACAATAAGTAGCGATCGCACAAACCCATTGAGAAACCAGGTCTCCTTCTGTTTTTCTTCTCCATCTCATAATGGCCAGAGAGAAATCTGATTGCACTAATAGCATTGCTGTGGTGCAGTCTTTTACTTACAGCACATTATGTGCCTTTACTGCATTCCTCTGTAAACGGCTCTGACAGAGTCTTATGAAAGTGTGTTTATCCAGTCTCTACTAGATTACAGCGTTTTAAAACACTAAGCAGATCAAGTGATGGCACTGTGAATATCAGTGTGTGTTCTTTAAGTATGTTTGTGTTGGCTGTTAATAAACTACTCGGTGTGAAGAGGGGAGCAGATATCTTTGTGTTTATGTTGGATGATAATTACAGGGAAACAGCAGCCTTCAACTGAGAAAGAAACTTGCAAACACAAAGACACACACGAAGATTATTAAACAAGGCTGTATTTGACGTCATAGAGGAATATTTTTGGCATGAATGCAGTCCATTTTGGAGATAATGCACGCAGGGAGGAAGAAACCTATTCAAAGTATATCGCACAGGGGCAGAGTCTGTTTGTGTGCGAGTATATACAGCCTTTGTGTGTTATTGCTGTGGTTCCTCTGTCAGGACTTTTTAACAAGCAGTCGAGCCCCCACGGGGAAACACTGACAAAATAACATCATCCCTCTCTCTCTGTCTCTATCTTTGTCTCTCTGTGTTCGCCCTCTTCTCCCACTCACTCTCGTCTCTAATAAGTCCAATATCTTCCTCTCTGTGTCTCCCTTTCTTTTCGTTAACTCTCTGTCCAGGGGCTCTGTCTTTTCTCGCCTCCCTCTATCCATCTTGCCCTCTCCCACCCACTCCCTATCTCTTCTAATAAGGCAGATATGCTGCTACACTCCTCTGGGACCTAACCTTACACCTAAGCTGGGAAAGCTGGTATTAGTGCACAATTTTGCCCAAAAATCATATTGAAAAAGAAATGAACAACCAAATAGAATATGGCTTAAATGCTTACATGAATGCAATGCCACCAAAATGCTCAATTTCCGCTGTGACCAATTATCATCTAAAGATGTGGGCTGTCAGATTATATCGAGATGTAGCCCAGGGGATACAAACGTAAGGGTCGGGACACCCACGAGGGGTCAAAAAATGAATCTGGTGGCTTGAAAGATGAACAAGAAAGGAAAGTTACGCTTATTCTGTCCATCTTTTAAAGGTTTTGTCTTGAGGATTTCTACTTCACAACTAAAATAATCAAATAAAGCAAGAAAATGCCGATATTTACAACAGCAAACAAGCGTTTATGTAGAAAAAGGAATACCGCTGCAATTTCCCACTTCTTGGTAATCTGATTACTCCCACTCACCATCCTAATGCCTGCCTTCACCAGTCTCTGACATACTGTACATTTTCACACCTGTCACATGCACAGAAAATGGCTGGCATCATCATTATATCCTCCGCAGTCATAACAGAGTCATCATTATGAAAATTATCTTCACTGTCAATATTGCCATCATCAACAGCCATAACCATCATAATTACTCTATGTATCTTTGCCTCCCTATCTATCAGGCTTCACTAATTCCATCCTCTTCCTTCCTTCCCACAGCTCTTCCTCCATTTTGGCTTTTTCCTTCCTTCTTTCCTTCCTCATTATGTACCCTTCAATTACCCTCCCCTGCGTTTCTCTCCATCTGTACTCACCTCACACTTTGGCAGGCTTTTGAATGAACACAAAAGATAGGGAGAAAAAAAATCCCACTGGATGAGCAGAGGTGCTAATCATAAAAAAATAAATAATTAAACTGAATTAGGAGTCGCTGCACAGCCGGATCCTCAACGCGGGTAGTGCTTTATTGAATACATAAGTAATATTTCAACAAGAAACCTCTTTGTCAGGATTACTTGTTGAAACATGTTTTCTTTTTAAAGTATTGAATAAAGTAATCCTGTGTAGAGGCACTCAGTGTGCAGCCGCCTTAAAGGGTTTTAAAGAATTGAAGCGTTTAAGATGAGAGTTCAGTGCAAGGCAACAGGATGTAGGGAGATGAAATCGTGAACCTAATCTAAGGAGCTGTTTATTAAGAGAGATAATGCTAGAGAAGAAAGCGTATGAAGTTCAAGCGCACAAACATGCACATTAACACAAACGTAAAGTCACAGATAACCCGCACGCGCTCTCGACTCAAAGTGAAAGGGATTTATAAGTCTGGTGTGTGTATCTGTGCCAGAGGGCTGTGTATCATGCTGAGTTCATTCTTAAGACACAAACAACATAATATAAACCTCAGCTCAAACAGAATGGAACAACACCCACTGCCCAGGAAAAACAAGAAAATCAAAGGCCTCAAAGGCCAGATTTACACGGGAACAAAACACCTAGACCTGCATTTATGGAGTCGTAAAGCAGCCCCGGAAGAAACGCTGAGGCGACGTGAGGGAGCACGGGTGCTGGTGTGAAATCATTTCGATCTTAATGTCACGTTTTCAGGAACAACATCAGAGTAGCTTCTGCACAGCACGCCAACCAGGGACCGAGTTTGATCTTTCAGCTGGCGTACGTGTGGGAAAAAAGAGAAGACAGCAGTCCCCAACCAGGAGAATGAAAAGAAATTAAAGGAGGAGAAATATTACATTAGTTGAGTGCAAAATTACTTTAGTCAGGTCAACGCCGCCACAAATATTTTGATGTCGAGCAGATTGCCTGGACCAGTGCAGGGCATCTGTTCCAAATTTTAACTCGAGATGTTAAGTCAGAGTTCACTGGAGGCTGAATCAAGTATCTATAACGCGCAGTTTCTAAAAACTGTTTTAATGTGTGCTATTAATGTGTCATCAGTTCATAATTTATACTCATTTGAGTAAACCTGGCCACCTTTGGCACGTTGCTGTATCTGTCAGATGCTTGTAGAAACTGAGCAAATTGTGCGTAGTGTGACCTACTTCTCTGAGTTTTGCTCACCCAGCCCTCCTCGTCAGATGGTGCGAGGGTTTTGCTAACTGGGTGGTTAATAATTTGCAATCATGCAGCAGTATCCACTCTTTAAGAAGCAGCTTGACATGGTTGCCTGGTTAGAAAAGGCTCTAGACCACTTTATGTTAAAGGAGCAGCAAGCTCCCATTCTGGGCAGAGTCAGCTAATGCAATCGCTAGCTGCACAGATGGCTATCTAGCTAACAGCAGCTACAGTTAGCAGAAGATAGCAATTACTCTGGCCAAATGCTGCCACCTATTTGTTTGGAGTATAATTCAACAGGTGTACAATTTTTACATATGGCACCTTTAAATATGTAGCTACAGTGGGGAGACAATTAGCTTAGCTTAGCATAAAGACCAGAAAGAAAGGGAAAACTACACTAGCTCTGTCCAAATGTAAAGTCTGCCAACCAGTGCCTCTAAAGCTAACTCATTTACACGTTATATCTTATTATCCGGACAAAAACAACTCATTGTGATGCTATGACAGGAAGTCCATTCCTCGTGCTAAGCTAAGCTAACCAGCTGCTGGCTGTATATTTACTGCACATGTATGAGTGAGGTATCAATTTTCTCACCTAACTCTTGACAAGAAGGTGATTAAGCCTCTTTCCAGCTTCACTGACCACTGACCACATTAACATCAATTACTTAGAACTTATGAAATAAAATAAATTGATAAATTAATAAACATTCCCCATGCAACTTGTTTATTAACTTGATATATTAGCCAGAACATATAAACATATAACAGTGCCAACGACATGCCATCTCCCATCATATTACCCATGCTTCTACTCTGACATACAACTACATGGGGGCAAATCAATACTGCATAATGTGCTGACAGTTTCCCCTACAGAGATGCACCAGTCAGCTGTTATGGTCATCACTAACTACACTGCCAGTGTCTCTGATTCATCACTGCCACCGACAGACAGACACTGACACGGAGAGACCTACTTTGAAGAGGACGAAGCGGAGCGGGGTGGGCGGGAGGGACGGATGGGACGAGTGGCAGGAAGATAGACGAGGAGAGGGCAAGGAATGATGTCAGGGAGCGAGAGAGGGGGAAAGAGGAAAGACAGAAGGAAGATAAAGAGGTGAGGGCAGGGTGAAAACAGAGAGGAAGGGAAGAGGAGAGAAGTGGGGGAGATATGTTATGGACATGGAAAGGAACGGGAAACAGAATCTGTTGCTTTCTTTCTGAGTGAAGCGAGAAGATCAGGCTCATGTCTGTGTGTTCATTACAGAGCTGGAGTCAGTTGTTGTTAGCCTAAGGATAAGTTCACCCAAAAATGAAAATACAGTCATGATCTACTCACCCTCGTGCAGATGGCATACTGGGTGAAGTTTCTTAGTCCTCAAATTATTTCTGGAGCTTCACCACAAAACAGGGTTGCAGCATTCTCCAAAACAACTGAAGTAGATGGGTACTTGTTTTAAAATGTAAAACAACAACCAAAAAAGCATGACATATAATTGCTCCATAAAGCTCGCCATGCGTAATCCAAGTCTTCAGAAGCCCTGAGATCCAAAATTGATTTCAAAAGACAATATTTACACCCTTGACGTGTGGTCAAGCACGTGCATCCACCTCAAACGGGGTGCACGCTAACGCTTTTAGCATAGCAGCTACAGTGAAGATTCAGCTACAAAAAGAGTGTAAATAACGTATTTTTAAATCAGTTTGGGATCTCTGGGCTTCTGGAGACTTGGATTATGTTGGACGAACTGTTTATGTTTTGATTTTGATTGTTTTTTCACATTATAAAACAAGTCCCCATCTAGTTCAGTAGTTCAGGAGAATGCTGCAACGCTGTTCTATGCTTCTATGCAGCATCTCCAGCTGCGGTAACAGGTCAGTGTTAGTAGTTTTGGTTTTTGGTCGACAAACCTGGTGCCAGGACACCGCTGTTTTCTGAATATATCCCAAAAACTTTGGACTATTCCTTTAAACTCAAACTGGAGGGTGCCTCTCTCGCTGCTGCACTCACTGCAGCACTCCACTCTGTTCAAATGTGCTCACATCCACACTCACATTCATCATTAATATTACAACAACGAGGAAGCAGGAGAGAGAGAAAGATTGGAAGAGCGCAGTTCGCTCCACACACACTTTCTTTACATTAACAAAGTGCAATATAAGTGCTCTGCCCTAAACCCCATCGTCATCTCTAAGCTTTCCCATTTCCATTTGATTGGCTGCCAGCGAGGCCTGCAGAGTAATTGGCTGCATTTCATTGGCCAAGCAGACGGACAGCACCCCTGGGAGGAGTCCATCAGGCGATATCTGTTAACCACACACACAGACGCACAGAGTTTTACACACACACACACACACACACACACATATACACACAGGGCTGGAGGGGAACTCCCTAATGCCTAATGTACCTTTTGCTATCACAGATGGGTCACTTACATTTCTGGGCACAGGAGCGATGACAAGAGAGGGAGACGAAAAGAAAAAAAGAGGAAAAGATCGGAGGAGAGGGGGCAGCGGGAAAGGCAAGGTGGACGAGAGAAAGGAGAGATCAGACAAGAGGAACAGAAGGGAGGAAAGGAAGGAGGAAAGGAAGTGGAGGAGCAGAGGACGAAAAGCAGTACAACTATTGTAAATGTAGAGGGAAACATTGTTCAATAAGCATCATGGCCACCATCGGGCCCCCATTGCGTGTTTCTTACAGAACATCACCCCCTCATCTTTGAGGCTTCAGTCGGCCCTTATCAGTGCCAGTTTTGGCTGACTCAGCACGTAGAATCAGCATAAGAGGAAGTGGGTGAGCTGTGTGATGTGTGATTTAATCAGTAACTTCACACATTCACTCAGTCCTTATTTTTCGCCACCACTTTTTTTTTTTTTCTTCTTTTCAGAACCTTACAGCGGCTGCTCGTTGCATTATTTTGTCAAATAGAATCACACTCACAAGCAAACAGCAGGATGAGAGTCAGAGGTGTGAAAATGTTATGAAGACGCTCGCTTGTTCAGTTTATCTTTCTTTCTCATTAGTGGTGATCCACATAAAATCATCTCTTTTGATCATTTTTCGGCAAATATACCAAATTAGCTCATTAAAGTGTCCCAAATGTAAAGATTCACTTCCTTTATTTGACTTATGTGAAAGCAAACTGAATATTTTGGGGGTTTTTAACGGATGAAACCCTTGATCTTGAGAATAATCACAAGAATTATTGAAAATGAAAATAGTTAGCATGCTAACCAGCTAGCCATTTTGTAGAGTGATAGACTGACCACACCAAAACTTCCCCTGATGCTCCGAGCTCCTGGTGTGGGCATCAGTCAGCTTATAGGAGCCCTACCTGCATGGTTAACTGAGCTTAGTAGCTATAACAGTAGCTAGAGGTAGCAGCAGTTAGTGGTTACTCTGATGACATGCTGCCCCCTGAAAACTACATAGTGCACCTTTAACATAACGTTTAACCAGCCACTAGTTCAGTAGAGCTCCTCAGTGGCCATCAGTAGGAGATGGTATGAATATGAAGAAGATAAGCATCAGCTTTCTGCTGGATAAATAAAGACTAAAAAGAAAAACAACAACTAGGACATGCTCACTTAATCATAGGGAACATACAGAAAGTGCACACGGTCACATTGTTAACAGCCAAGTATGACGGAAAAGAAAAATGAGTCATCCGTGACGCTGGTACGAGGCTGACAAACATCTTGGAGGATCAGGGTCGTCCTCACGCGGCCCTGCTGAGGTCTCTCGTACGAGGGCGAAAGGACAGTAATACTCTCTGACTTGAGTCGTGAGCGGAGAGGAGCATCTGTGGATCACCGCTCACACAACAGAGGGGGAGCGACTCAACTGGGTCATGAACACGTTCGTACGGCAAGGTTTGTGCAACGCGGCTTTTCAAAGGCGGGCGCTAATAATTTTGGAACGAAGCAGCTGAATGTAAACTCATTAGTTTTTTTTCCCCCCTCAAGAAATATATTATTGACTGTGTGGAAAAGTCTTACTGCAGTTTCTTTGACCATTACAGGTGCTTCTAAGATTTCCCCTGAAAGTTAAACTAGGGAAATTGCAAGGAGAGAGGAGAGGAGACAAAGTTGCTGACCCACTTTGTAGCTCTCAAAGTTTCAAATCCTCTTTAAAGAGAGAGTGAGTTGTGGCCAAGAATTTTGCAAGATACACACACACACACACACACACACACACACCCTCACACACTCTTCATACATACAGCACTTGCACACACACACACACACGTGTACAGACACGCACACAGACAGACACACAATCCTGGGCCTGTGACCCCAGACACCATGAATAATGAAGCAAGTGCAGCTTTTATTTAACACTGCATTAGCTCTTTACATCACCTAATAATGGCAGCACTGAACCACAGTAACACACGCGCGCACACACAAGCGCGCGCACACTCCTGGTGGTGCTCGATACGGTTTGTTAGTTTTCTCATTTGACTTGGTCTATTTTAGTCCTGCAAAACCCTCTTTCTCATTCCTCTTCTCTCTGATCCTCCTTCCATTGTCTCTCTCTTTTATCTTTGCTTTTCTTTTCCTTCATCTTCTCTGCTGTTTTATTGCTTGTTCTCTCCCTCGCCTCACACCTCTGTTTCTCTGTTCATCTTCTACTCCCCCCCCACCCCAGCCTCTGGCTGTCTCTCCGAGCATTTTTGTTGATGTCGGCGATAAAGATCGGCATGCGATTGGCTGGGCCAGATAAGAGATAAGGCTGCGATTTGTTGATTTGTTTAGGGAGCTTTTTTCCCTTCTCATCACACCCCTGCAGACTGCGGTGATGTTAATGAGCATGCACACACATGCATGCGTCTACGGGTACACAGGGGCGAACATACGCTTTGCATCTGGGGAAACATGAGCGGAGATTGAAGAATGGAGATTGGGATGAGAGAGACAAAGAAAGGAGGGATAGATCGGGTACAGCGGTGAGAAAAACATTCACCGTAATTTGCAAATCAAAGACGTTATGAGTCAGATATTTTCAGCCAAATCAGCCGAAGGGGAAAATATTTATCTCTCGCTCCTTCTCCCTTTTTAACTTCACTTTCATTTCCCCCTTTTCATGCCTGCCTCGTGTTGCTTATTCGTTAAATGTTCTTTCGTCTTCTCTACCCTCTAAACATCCATTACTTTCCTCCCATCACCCCTTTCTTATCTGTTACCTCAGAAGCATATACAATCATATTCACCGGTAACATAAATATCACCCTTTATTGGGCTCTTGATAGTGATCAAAGGTACTCTGGTGATGCTTACGATCTGTAGCGATAAACAGCCTCATTGCTACATAAAACAGCTAGATGTGATGTTAAAATACATTTTTCTTTTTTGGGTCTTTGTTAAACCCCTTGAAGATTAATTTACTTAATCAGCCGCATTTTTTAACCGGCTGGGTCCTACGTGAGCACACTATTATGAGCCAAATATGGTAGGATAATGGTTATTTCACATGTCAGATATCCATCTTTGAGGTTTGTCTGTGCTTTTCTTGCTGGTTTGTAGTTTGAAGGGGCACTGTGAAGCTTTGGAGAAGAAATTCAAACTCAGAATTTTAATATTTAAAATATAAATGAGGTAATAATACAAACTCAGAAATATTTATTTTTTCTCCAAAATTTGGTAAACAGGCTGTTCTCAGAGGAAAATAAGTTCCCCAGAACACTGTTTGAAGCTAGAAAGGTGGCAGGGTCCGCCACATATAAACAAAGTTAAGCAGTACGAAATTGGGTTGTCCTTTAAGGTCAGTTTGTTTATTCAGTCATGAAAACAAAGAGTTTGTTTATTTAGCCATAGAAAAATTGTCAAAGAAGATCTTTCTATTCTGACTGAAGACATTTCCTTTCTGGAGATCTGTCTCACATCTTATATTGGACTTCATCATCTACTGCCATGACTCCATGTCATGTGACGGGTATTACTTTCCTATATTATAATTGCCATATTATTCTGGAGGAAGACTCAGGAGGTTATAGTCATCATTATCACCAGCAGTAGCATGAAGTCTGAACCTGAATTCCTGAAACTGTGTGTGTGTTCTTGTATATGTGCGAGATGAAACGGCACTTGAAAATGGGAACAACAGACTTCTTGCATTTCCCTTCTTGGGTATTGTCATCATAGGGCACAAACATGGATGCACAGACACACACACACTCATTAAAGATTGTGCACATTCTCGCCAATTATAAAACTAAAGGTTAATGCTTCAATTTTTGCATTACTGAACGCAGATCATGTGTTTGTGTGAATGTGTGTGCATCTGTGCACAACATCCACGGTCTCCCCCCCGCATGTCTGCAGGCTGAACACACTACACATGCAATCGTGGCTCTGCATGCAATGAGGAGAGAGGCTCACATGGTAGAGAAGGCTGTTCAAAAAGAACACAAAGCACTTCTCACAGGACATGGTTACCACTGTGCACACAGAAACTGATTTTCCCTATTTCCTAATATCTCTCTGAATTTAAACCTATCCATTTTTCTTGTTCTTTCTATTTAAATCGCTGTCAACTAGAATTACCACCTCGCTGTGATATGCCTCCGTGAACCAGCCCAGCCGCTGTTCCTGAGCTGTGCCATTAGAAGAAAAAAATGGGAAGAACATTAGCAGAATATTATGATGTCACTTCATTTAACCTCTGACCTTTTGGATATCAAATGTCATAACTTAGTCATTTTATCCTTTTAGACATTTGAGTGTAAAATCGTATCATAATTATCGTATGAATTTGTGTGAAATGTGTTTTGCAAGGTCACAGTGACCTTAACCTCTGACCTTTGAAGCAATTCATCCTTGAGTCATAGTGGACATTTGTACCAAATCTGAAGAAATTACCGTGAGGCATTTTTAAGATATCACATTCACAAGAATGGGACATATGGACGTATGGACTGATACTCGGATGGACAACCCAAAAACATAATGCCTCCAGCCACTGCTGTCCCCGGTTTGGAGGCTTAAAAATCACTCCTAAACATGTGCTCACAGATTTTGTATTCTTTTTGTAGGTTGTCATCTGTGGGCTCAGGCTAAACCATAAAAAGAAGAGGGTTCCAGGCGTGAGCCCTGGGGAACCCCACAGGGATGCCTGCTGAAAATGGATTCCCTCTAAAGATTCAACTAGAATCTAAGCCAGCTCAGTTCTGATTCAGAAGCACCCACCCAGTGCTCTGGGCATTCAATTAAAACTGCATGATCAACTCTGCTAACAGCGTAGGTAACAGGATTATGATTGAGTCACCTGTTTTTACAAGGAGGTCATTCATTACATTAAGAGAGTCTTGCTGCAGGATGTGGAATGATGTCACACCTGTCTTTGGGTATGTAGTTGTGCATAAAATGATGTAGTTTAAGGCCTATTTTTCTCTGTCTCTATGACAACACCTGCACACTTTCATCTGTACACACAAGTAAAGCTGTGGTGCCGCATATGATTGTCTAATTTGAGCCAGCTATCCTGGAAATAGAGATGCTGAAGGGACATTTTAGGCTGGCAGAATGACAGACTTAAAGATGTGGTTTTTGGGAGAACATTTAATCAGAAGAGAAAGATCTTCAGTAATTGATTTTTTTAATGGCTTAACAAACTAAATAAACAGACTCTCTTTGTTTTCATGGCTGAATAAACAAACTGATCTTAAAGGACAACACAATTTCATACTGTTTTACTTTGTTTATATCTGGCGGACCCTGCCAGCTTTCTAGCTTCAAACACTGTTCTGGGGATCATATTTTCCTCTGAGAGCATCTTGATAAATATTTCTGAGTTTGTATTTACCTAATTAAGATTGTAGATATTAAAATTCAGTATTCAGAGTTTGAATTTCTCGTCCAAAACTACACAGTGCCCCTTTAATATTGAACATTGAGAAAGGCTGGTATTTGGTCACCCTGCAGTAACAGACTGACAGTTGTAGAAACTTCTGAAGTGCCCCAGAGGAAGAGCAGTTAACCTCAGTGTATGCCTAATCTAGCTGCTCAGATGGACAGGCACTGCAAAGGTAAAAATGTATTCTGGTGGCACTTCACACACTGATATATACACACACATGGGTAAGGCAGGTAACACCGGGAAATAGCACAAACTGTAATGAGACTTAAAGTCCAGCCGTGCGCTCAAAATTGAGGTTGCAGCACACGGGCTCGGTTGAGGTTTGTGCGCAGCTTTTATATTGTAAGGAAGTGTCAATCAGCCATCTAATCAGACACATTGTAAACAACAAACCACTCAGCTGCTGTTGCATGCAGCTGAGTGCTTTGTTGTTTACAATGTGTCTGATTAGATGTGTCGTGGTGAGAATAAACCCCACCGTGTTCATGGACGCTACTGAGCCGGGCTGTGACAGCAGGGTGTACGTCAACTGTGACCTCCCCGTTCCCTTGTGAAAACACTAGACTGTGTCCTCCATTTTCCAAACAGTGGTCCATTTCTGAGCGCACAGCGCTGTCCATCTCCAATTTTAAAAAAAATGAGCTGTCCTCTCACCTTTAAAAATACTGGACTTTGCACTACATAAAAGAGCTGGACTGTCTTTTTCTGCTTTAACAATGCAATGAAGATGCTCTCTCTACAAGAAACCCTGAAAAGTCCCTTCTAATATAAATGAAGCTGGAAGGCGCACCAGAAAAGAGGACATAATAAGGAATGGCGAGAGCAACAACTAACCATTGTGAAGATATAAAAAGCTACTGAAGTGGCAAACCCAACATCAGTGATCAATGGAGTGTTTAAACCTGGTTTCACAACCAATAATTGATTCCTGACTGTTTGTGTCCATGCTTGTCTATCCCTTTCTTTCTATTCCTACACTGCCCCCTCCATTCTCCCTCGCTCTCCCTCCGCAGTACAGTCTTTATCCTATTACGGCCTCCTTGCTAGTGTGGAGCGGTTTCAGTTGTAGACACAATGAAAACTGGCAGGATACATTACTTAGCACCGCACTCCTCCCACCCTCCCTGGTTCACCCTCCCTACCTTCCCCCTTTCTTCACCCTTGCTTTCAACAATGAATACATTTTTTCATCATGCTGTTTTTTTTTTCACTCTTCGTTTGGAGTTTCTCTCACTTTGTCTTGCTCCAATTTTTTCCTTCCTTGGTTAGTTTTCACTTTGTTTTTGTTCCGCAGCATGCACCTGTCTCCCGCTGACTGATTAATCCTAACTGTTTAGCTGTCTCGTCACCTTGCTATATGCTGAACTCATCCACCCTGTACTGCGTTATTCGTTGTTGCCAAGCCAGTCTCAACAGTGTGTTTTCATCTCTCTGCTTTCTGAAAACTTGAAGCAACACTTTTTGGAGCAAGAATTTAAAAGGTAGTTGGCCAGATAGCATCGACCGTCATTAGTGAATAGTTCGATGTTGTGGTTGTGCTGAGGAGCTCCCAGGTTAGAAATTTTTGCCGGTCTTTGAAGGCAGAGTAGGATGAATGCAAAAATAAGGTTGTGTGCACAGTGAAGCTCTTCTGAAGAGGCCAGAGGTCCCCTCCTGACCTCTAGATGCACAGGCTGTATGTACATTTGGGAGTGATCACCAACCACCTAGCTGAGAACACTAGCCGAGGCAAAGGGACCTCTAATGGCGGCTAGATCCAGACTCCAAGAAAATGCTGACTGCACTGAAGTGCTTAATTCAAAGGTTCCGCAAGAACTCAGGGTCTCAATAGCTTAAGTCTCCTTTTCTCTGGTGATTTTAAGAACAAAGCTTCCATTAAGAAAATATACAAGCTTTAAAGGAGGTATGTTTAGGGCATTTTTAATTAAAGGAGAAAGGTTCATGGTGAACTGGAAGCCAAAACTTCAGGCTTTGGAAAGTTTCCTTAGAACTCAGTGGGTAAGGCCATGTTTTTTTCTGTCAGTGCTTTCTTTTATATAACTGGATCACAGTAATGGGGATTTTCCATTGGCCTTTTGGTCGTGCCTAGTATCAGTTTATCACCTTGTGCTGTGCCACCCCAAGAAGGACCACCAAAGAAGTGGGGCCAAAGCATGCCTGACCCCTCTTTAAGTGTGTTGCGGTGATATCTCATGACCACAGCCAACCTATGAAAGTGTGTTAACTCATGTCTGCAGTGGGATACCAGAGTAAAAGACATTTTTTAAAGTCTCTGGCTTGTTCAGTTTTCTGTTTTGTAACTCAGGTTTAAATTTAGTTTCTGTCCTGTACACACTTTTTGGAATTTCAAATTTCTTCTCTGCACAAAAAGCCCTAAAGGGATTTGAACACAGAATCTTCTTGTTGTGAGGCAACAATGCTAACCACTGCACCACCATGCTACTGTTGAATTTTATTCTGAGGTCCTCACATATTGACACTTTGGGTTGGTGTCTGACCCACACTGCCAACCTAAAGCATCAAATTTTGACAACCTCAGGATGAGACTCTACAAACAACTCAACAATAAAATCTTGCTATAATAATATTGCAGGGAGTATTTGCAGCCGCTCCTTTGACCACAATTGATCGGCCCAATACTTTTAAATGTCATCAACTATAGACCAGTGCTTCATCTGTTAAAGACACACCTTCAACAGGGTTCAAATGGAAATGCAAATCCTAGTGTGCTGGTTCAAACTGGGTCAAGCCAAGCCAGCCATATGTCATAAAAACATCAGATATTACATATACGCTTTCTTCAAAGACACAACATGCCAATGAAAACACTTAGTTCTGGCATGATGACTATCAACAAAAGGGATGTACTTTCAAGAGTTCTACAAGTATTGATTTGCTGCTAGTCTAACCATGGTTTTAATTTATATATATATATATATATGGGAAATATGTGGAATCAGAAAGTCGATATTTGATTTGTTTGCTGATGATACCCTCTTATATAGTTTAGCTAGAGCTGCAGATTGATGCATGCTGCCTCTCTGTGTTTCTTTTGTATATTCCAAACTGATCACACTCTCTCTATCCCTCTGTCAGGTGTTCCAGGTAGCTTGGCAGGGAACCAGAGCGGTCCCTGCTGATGGAGAGGGCTCTGAATAAAGCTGAGGTTTTATTTGACGAGCCCTGCATGGGGACCCGATGGCCGACTGGAATGCTCCCAGGGAGAGAGAGCTGATCTCTTTATCTGTCCGTCCTGTATCCTATTAGAGTATCACCTTCCATCACACCCTCCATTCAAAGGATGAGAACAGCTTTTGCTAAGCTGCACACTCCCTCTCGCCCTCTCTTTACCTTGCTAACCGCCTCCCTCTCCTCCTCCTCCTCCTCCTCCTCCCTCCCTCCCATCTCTCTCCTCCCTTCTCTTCTCAACCCCTCAATCATGACCACACATTTTCACTCTTTTTTTCTCAAAACACATCTTCCTAAGTTAATGACAAAATAGGTTTTTGGTTGTTGTCTTTCAAAATAGACCCATAAGGCTGTTATGTTGATCTGGTGCCCTTTTCACCAAAAATAGTATTCAAAATTAAGGTAAAATTTAATAGGCACAAATCCTACTTGGTAAAGGTCCCATGTTGCAGAAAGTAGGATTTCCATATCTTTTTTGATTGTAAAGCAGGCTTAGGTGCTGTATAAATAATGTAAAAGGTTAAAAAACGCAGAAATGCACCAGTGTTTCCCACACATATATTTTACTTAGCAGTCTAGCCAGGTATATTAACAGTCGCCCAAGTATATTCGGCAACCCATTATAGCATTTTATACTTTCATTATTTTTATTCATCTGAGAATGACACCATCCACGATGCTAACTGGTATTACATCCCTTCTGTAAATGCATTGATTGTGATGCAACCTCTCCTATTTAATGTTGGCCTACTTATGCCCCTCCCACCCCCACAGCCATTCTGTGGGAAACACTGAATGTACAAAGCCAATATTCCCAAACTGTGCCTTTTATACGACCAGACTGTAATGTCATAACTATACAGTCACCAAACTCATCCATGCCTCCAGCACAGTCATTGTTTAAAAACACTGGTAGCTGTGATGTGTAAACATGGCGGGTGGTGCCTGCTCAGGCCTGTAAGAGCTGACCAATCAGAACTTAAACAGAGCTTTCAGACAGAGAATGAATACAGGTTCTGCAGAAATGGACTGTATGAGAAAAATAATGTATTTTTTGGGGTTCATACAATATAACACAGTGTGGCTGTGTACTAAAAACACAATAAAAGCATAAAATACTACAATGGGTTGGCATATATACTCTGGCAGCTGTTAATATACCTGGACGGACCAAAGCAAAATATCTGTGGGGGGAAACAGTGACCTGAAACAGGCCTAAAATCAGTCATGGTTAAAAGAGACCATAATGGACATTGTATTTGATTCTGAGAGAAACTTCATGGTCACAAAGGGTCCTGCGAAGATAAAAGCAAGCATACGTCATTTTAGACATCTTAACAAATGACCGGGCATGTCAGTTTTTTTTTTTTTTCGGTTAAGTACGGTCTCTTCTACTCACTCACTCTCCCTCTACTCCACACTTGCTCATTCTCTGTCACTTCTTTATTTATTTCTTTTTTTTATAGTTCCACTTTTTCTTTTTTTTCCAAAGTAGCAACTGCTGGCCAGAGAACTGCTGAGGCAGCACTGGGTCCAATTTCTGAAGCAACCACACAAACCCCAACAAACAACTGATACCCAAAACACAGCAGCGGCAGAGAGGGAAAGGGAGAGCGGAGCGAGAAGAGAGAGCGTGACAGAAGAGTTGCCGATGCCCAGAACTGCCTGCCAAGAATCGATAAGGGATAGAGCGATGACTGTAAAACAACCCCACTGGTACAACCAGCTGCAAACCACACACACACACACACACACACACACACACACACACACACACACAGAGCAAACCACACAGATAAGAGTCAGGACTTGCTGAGGCACAAGTCATTTATATTATGTGTATTAAAAAAAACACATACAGGTGCGATTGCTGTTTTTATGATCATCATGAACCTTGGATATGTCTAGTTCATTCATTCATTCTTTCATTTATTCATTGTGTTTAAAGCATGAAAAAGTGAGGCCGAGTAAGAGGTGATGTATTAACAGTGTGTGTGTAGCAGCCAGATTGACACCATTATGTCTTCTCTCCCTCCCTCCACTCCATAAGCCAATTCACCCTCATAACTCTGCTATTAAGCAGCTTTGCATCGGTACAGCTATGACTGTCACTGTGGGAACCTGCATTTCAGTGTGTGTGTGTGTGTGTGTGTGTGTGTGTGTGTGTGTGTGTGTGTTTGTGTTTGTGTTTGCAGGGTGGGTTGAGGGTAAAAATGTCCTCATCTCTCTCCAATATCTACGGTACGTTACCCTCCATTCACCTCGCCACTTCCTCCATTTTTCTCTTCCTCACCCCCTCCCTCTGTTTTTGCCACTGTTATCTGTTCTGTCGACCCAACCATGAACTTTTAATAGCAGTAAAACAATAAGGTGAATACAACAGAGCTGTAAATCCCATTCCAGGTACAATACAGCATTGTACTTCAAATACATTGCCAAATGCCATTTACAGCGGGGTTTTGGATCAAAGCGGAGAGAAAAATGGCCATTTCAGTCGTGGTTTATTGTGTGGAGAAAAGCCATTGTAGGATCGGTATACGTTCATTAACAATCAATCAAACATTTGTTAATATGGACCTCTGTTACGGATCTTCAGTTAATCGCACTCCTTGCAACATCTAATAATTTAGTTTTCGTGCATCTCCATTTTCAAGCTTCCTTCACCCCTGCACCCTATTCTTTTTTGTCCCCTTCATCACCATTTCCCATTATACACCGGTCCTTCCCACCCTTCTCCACTGCAGTGAAGTGCACAGGGCTGTGTGTGTGTGTGTGTGTGTGTGTGTGTGTGTTGCCAGGTTCACCAGAGGCCCAGTGGCAATCGATGAGTATTTGGGCAACGGCTCAACATAATTATAGAGGGATACTGAGAATCACCCTGGCTGGACACTGTGTGCGCGTGCGTGTGTGTGTGTGTGTAGTTGCTATCTGTCAATGGTCGACCTCTCTGGCTCTATTTCCCTGCAGCCACCAGCCCTCCAAACTTCTCTCTGTCTCCATTGCAGGGTTGGTAGATAATGAGCAGTTGTGTAGAAGAAGCACACATATAGTGCAGTGTAGAAGTACTCTGTTTAAAGTAAAGTATACTTAAAGTATCAAAGTAAACGTACTCATTATGCAGAATAGCCCATTTCATAACAATATATCGTATCATAGTTTTGGAGTACAATTATTGATGCATCAATGTGTTCATTACTTTAATGATGCAGCTGCTAAAGCTGGGGCTAATTTTAATCACTTTTTTAAAATTGTTTTTAACAAGACTTCTAGAAATGTTTTCCTCACTCTAACCAAGTGCTTTTGATGCCCAAACCTAACCAGTGAATAAGCACATCATTGCGGTAAGAGAGAAATAGAACACCTGAACTAAAAAAAGTAAAGCTGCAACATAAGTGAGCAAAGTTTCGACTTATCTGTGGTTTTGCAGAAACGTACTTTGCCACCGTTTATTCTGATGATTGGGTTGCTGCAATTTCGTGTCTGCAGCCCAAACCATCATGTTTCCAGTACAACACAACACTGGTGTGGCCATGCGAGTGGAGCCTCGTTTGAGAAATGTCAAATTTAATTCCAAACACGCGGCAAGTGTGTAGTTTGCTTCTGCCCTTCTATTTATACTCATTTTGTGCAATTTGGCGCCCCCCACAGTTTCTGAGTGCGACACTGCTGTTGTAATACAAATCCCAGGTCTGTGACAAATTGTCAGAGGTACTATGTCATGTTATGTTATGTTATGTTATGTTATGTGTTGAAAACTTGTATCTTGAAGTAAACATGTATGTAACTATGAATTTACATAGTTATTTTAAGGTAGAAAAGTTACATAATATTGCTTTAAAATGTGCTATGAGGGCAAATCAGACAGAGAATTAATTACAAATAAGAAAGTCAAGTAAATCACTGATGATGGGCTAAGAAAGCTGGTTCTGACAAAGCTTATAGCTAATAAAATACTCAAGTCCCTGAGTTGGAATCATCCTTTAAATTAACTGACCTGTTTCTGCACTGTAATGACTCCTCTAGACATAAAAGTATTACTTCTGAGTGCTCATGATTATGGTAATAGGTGCAAACCTTTCAATCACACTAAAAGAGAGAAAATAAGGTAGTACAGCCACAGAGTTGTAATCACCGCATTTAAGCTCTCGGCCCAGCATATTTCCACCAAATACACAGCAGCAGCAGCAGCAGCAGCAGCAGCAGCAGCAGCAGAAGGGCTCAGTGTGTGTAAGGAAGTGGGATTTTGATGACAGTTACAACTGTATTTGACAAACAAGCCCCTCAGGCGTAGAGCAGCAGTGATATGATTGCAGTACATCACAGACATGATGATGTTTTCTGAGGACGTAATGGTGTTTCAGATGGAACATTAAAGTCAAATGGCTGGCTTATGGCTGACGGGTAAGGAGGGTCTTCATAAAGGTAGATGGCAAAGTGTGCAGTGTGTGAATTTACATGCATATTGCCCTTTAGGTACTGAGAGAGTAAGTAAGGGGTACTAACAGATACAGATATATGCACATATAGGGACACACATGCACACAGTTTAAACATAATAACGCTGAAAGAATCATGACTGATTCCCAAAGTACTGAGACTCAACCGCAGACACACACATGCTCGACTGCCACAAGGATGATGAAGCAGCTTCCATCCTATTTGTCCATCCCCGTGTTTGCTTTGTTCTGTCAGAATGTGTATGGATGTGTCTGCCGTGTGTACGTGTGTGTGTGTGTGTGTGTGTGTTTGTGCGTGTGTGTGTGCGTGTGTTAAGGTGGCACAAGGAGGAAGCTGAGAAAATCACATCACTCCGCTTGCAAAGCCCCATGGGACTACAACCACAGCGTATTTCAGGAAGTCTTTGAGAAGCAGACTCACCAGGGACCCAGGTGTGTGTGCACGAGTTTGTGTGTGTGTATGTGTGTGTGTGTGTGTGTGTGTGTGTGTATGAGTGTGTTTGGGTGTGTGTCAGAGAGAGAGAGAGAGAGTTATCTGAAAAGCAGGTACACAGGCTCAGGACAGCTTTGGACTCTGTCACTTCCCCAGCTTTATTTGCACCCAGAGTACGACATTCAAAACTTTACTGGAAAGTCAAGTGGCTGGAAAGATAACAAAATGGCTGACGCTTTACTGCCAAGTAAGCTCGAGCTAAGAGTCAAATTTCCTCGCATAATTCATACAAAGCTGCTGTTGGAGTTTTATTAAAGATTCAGGGTTGTTTGGTTGACCACCAAGTATTGCTTTAAAAAAAAAGCAATAATCCCAAAGCAATAGCAATCTTATTTTTAAGACTATGTAGTTTTGGAGAAGAGATTCAAACTCAGAACTTTAATATTTACAATATTAAAGGCCCTCAGAACACTGCTTTCAAGCTAGAAAAGTGGAAGGGTCTGCAAAACATGAAAAAAAAAAAAAAGACAGTATGAAATTGTGTTGTCCTTTACCGTCAGTTTGTTTATTCAGTTTATTCAGTCAAAACAGTAGTGCACCTTTTATTACTTTAAAGGGTAAAATATAAATGCTTTAAATATTACTTTTGAACATCTGGGAGCAGGGTGCTGTTTCTAATAAATAAATTATGTGGTATCGCATTGGTGCATAGACTACTTGCCAATGCAGATTCCAGCATTTTAGGCGACATCTGACGTGTATCAGTATTGAAACAACCTTTTTAAAAAGACACAGCCGAACCATCAAAATAACAAGAATGAGTCAATTTTGATTCCCAAGAAAGGAGTTCATCTAAGAATCTAAATCACTGAGTAGCTGGGGCGTTTAAGAAGTCACTTCCAACAGTGTGTATTCAGCAGTCTAAACACATACAATCAGTTTGAGTCTCACTATGTGAGAATCTGAAGTCTGAGGACGATAGAAGTGAGATAAAAGTTAAAAAGCATTTTGGTTTGAATAAAATCATTAATACGTCTTTTTCAATGTATTCTAATGTGATTTTTGCACAACATACATAACATAAAGTTTCAGCGTTGGCCGTCCAAGACAAAGTGATTCATTCGTCAAAATACAAGTGTGCCTGTATTCTGGTCACTTCTACTAAAGGACCTCACTGAGATTTGTCTGACTGATAATCTGATGATCGTTCTAATTGCCAGCCCAACATGTCCTCACTCATCATTGTTTAGGAAGGAATATCTCTAAATCACAAAATAAACTGTCAGCATAAGCACCTAATTATTTAAATAGACAAGAGCATCATATTTTACAGCTCCAGCAGGCACAGTTTTCATCTGCATGAATGTAAGATACTAAATATAAAACAAGGATTAAGGTTTGGATGATATTCCTATCTGTCTCCCCAGTGAAGATTGTTTAAAGTGACACACCAAAATCTTCCCCTCCTTCTCTCTCTCTCTCTCTCTCTCTCTCCCTCTCTCCCACTCTAAATCCTGTCTTATCTCATCCTGTCCTTCCCTCCAGCTTCTTCTCATCATTCCACTTAAACTCTTTCACTAATGAGTTCCTCCTCCTTCCCCTCGTCACCCCACCTCCCCTTCCCCTTCCCCCCACCCCCTCTCCACCTTTTGTTTCGGTCCTGTCTTCCTCTGGTAAAGACAATGTAAACACCATGAAGGTGGAGAAGGGAGCGCTCACCGACTGCAGCCGACATTTTCGTCGCTAATTCTGTCTGCGTCGTTGTAATTCATTTCTCGTTCGCTCGTTGCAGTCTCAGGACTGCAAGTTTGACTTTCCGAGGGGAGGTCATCAGAGAGCAGAGAGGGGCTCTTTCCCTCTGTTCACCCTGCATTAACAGAGCCTAATTAAGGGGGGGGGGTTCATGGGTCGGTGTCTGGTCAGCTCTCTGTCTTATGTACAACAGAATACAGTTTGAACACACATCTAGCGCCGTAAACACAGAATTAGAGCTACACCAGCCTATGTCCACATTAGAGTGCGACTCAGGATACAGTTTTCTGTCCGAGAGAGCAGCAACCGAACCCGATTCAAGCCAGATGTGTAAAGTAATGTAAAGTTCAAAGCCCTTAATCGGACACATAGCCCCAACACAGACAGTAGTTCACTTATCAGTTATCAGTAAGAATTGGCCGCCAGATATAGGGTGGCATATCACCAGAGTAAGCGCTAACATGCTGCCAACTGTTGCTGCTGTTTGCTAGTTAGCTCTGTTAGGCCTACAGCTAGCAGTCAGGACTGAGAGCTGGGAGTGGTATTATGAAAAAGGACAGGGTTGGAGCTAACTGGTTAGCATGCTAACTTCTGTAGATATCTCAGCAACAGAGCACATCAAAGTTTTTGAAATGGTGTCAAAAGGCTTATTTATTTACATTCTGTTGGTAATTTCACTTAATTTTTGAATGTTTTAAATTTAAATTCTTACATATTGCACCTTTGATATCACTTATTTTTTGTTACACCATATTCATTTGTTTTTACACTATCTTTTTACTGAGAGAATTTGAAAGCATCATGTCAACGGACGTGAACTTGACTCGAACCGGGACATCATTTCAAAATGTTTGTCCAGAACCGGCCCTGCGCGTCGGGATGCGACGGGTCACAACGGTGTCGAATCACATGTGAACAAAACACACTCAAACCTCTCCCAGCAAGAGATCACACACAGACAGCACGAGAAAATGTCATAAATAAACATAAATAAATACTAAACACAAATTTAAGTACAGACAAAGCAGATGTAAAATGGAATAACAAGTCATGTCAGTTAAGTGGAACAGTTTTCAGCGATGTTGAGCCAGTTATTAGCCAAACACACATCAATACACTGAAAAACACAGTTGGTGCTTGCAGGCCTGTTAATTGAGCGTTAGTAGTCAAAGAAAGGCTGCTTTGATTAAATATATTGATGATGACTCAGAGGCTGATGCTCATGTGGATCTCTCTGTGTTTGTAAAAGTGAGTGCAAATATGCTCAGTGCAGACATGATACGCTCACTTAACCATGTGTATGCGACAGTGTGTGGACGTGTACTGAGGTCTGGTTCGCTGACATGTTGGGTTGTGTTTTATCATGAAGTAGTTTATTTATGGCTGTTAAAATCTGTGATAAATAATGTTTGTGCATCTGCTAAATCCTTCATTTGAAAATATTCTAATGCAACTAATTACCCTGAGATTTAAGGGACAATTTTAGACTCCCATGATGATCTAGCTGCTGCTGTCATTGAATTTGTTGCAATCATAATTTGTATTCATATCTTGCTTTTTCCAGCCTTTTTTTTAACTTAGATTGATCCTCCTGCTATGAGGCAAAAGGTGTTAAGCAAGTGTGGTGTGGAAATACGATGAAACTACCTCACATGTGCTTGTTTTGTCACATTTAGTGTCGTAAATTTGATCCTCTGGCAAATTTCACATTCACATGGAGTCTTCAAAAGTATACTGAACATATCTTTTACAAATGTCTGAGTTGCTGAGCGTCAGTTGCTGTGCGATGAAACCATCCAGGGTAGAAGAGTTTTACATCCACTGGAACAGAGCTGGTCCAGAGAGGAGCAGGTTAGTGTTAAGAGTCATATTGAATGAAGTGGAGCACATCACTTCCACTCTCTTCTCCATTTTCTCTTCCCATCACTCGGCCACTGCAGCCTAGAGAGGGGACGATGACCCTGCAGCAGTCTGTGTGTGTGTTTCCCTGAGTGTGTGTGTGTGTGTGTGTGCGTCAAGGCTAATGGGCATACAACAAACTCCCTCTCTGACACTCGGCCAACAAGAAGCATGCTCATAGCGCTGCCACGCGAAGTACATGTAGGTTGCGAGCGCTCCAGAGATCTTATACACTTTATTGCACCGCTGCGCCTTCACTTTCTCTCACCCGCCCGACTCGAGCCTCGCTCACTGATTTGTACGCTATACTACCGACAACTAAATATATCTATTAGCTGTCACAGAGGCACAAGATTTGCATTAAAATACCGACTCTGCTCCAACACTCTAATAAAAGTCTGCGTGTCAGCTGCAGCAGTGTCAATCCAGGATATGTGCAGGATTGGGGAATTGTGTAATAGCCGCCCCTGTACAGTACATGTCGGATAGAGAGTGATTTGAGCTCAGGCTTGCTGTGAGATTCCCCACAAGTCAGAAACTCTGCACTTATACTCATAATGGCACTTTCACTTTTTCATTCTGTAATAAAAATGCAGGAATTTTGTCTCATTTAAAGAAGACTTATTATGCTTAATCGTTTGGAGTTTAATATAGGTTCATGTGCATGTAGAAAATTAAAAAGGTCAAAGCTTGCACCAACAGAAGCTCCTCTCCCCCACAGAAAACCTGAAACGCCTCGTCATTAGTCCCGCCTTTAATGTAGCGACTCTGTGACATCACATTATGTCACAGAGTCACACATTTGCATAATTTATGCCAAGCGGCTATGTTTGGCATGTGAGAATTGATTTGGCACAGCTGCTCTGTTGTTGTTAACAGTGCTGGGTCAGGCATGTGTGAGCTGACCAATCAGAGGAGACTGGGTATTCGGGAGGCGGGGCCTTAAAGAGACAGGAGCAGAGGAGGATAATGATAATATGATAATTAAATATATTTATAGAGCGCTTATCAAAACAAAGTACAATGTGCTTCAATGAGTAAATACATACTAATGAATGATAAAAAAGTACGAAAGAAACAAACAAACAAAATAATTCAAAAAACAGAAACTGATAAAATAAAATAATGTTCTTTTAGGAAGAGACTCTGCCTCAAACAGCCTTATTACATCGAGCAGTTCAGTCCAGAGCCGCGGGGTCCTGATGGCCGAGGCTCTGTCTCCTTTAGTTTTCAGCCTGGACTGCAGGAGAGACCATACTGCCCGGGGATCTCAAACTAAGCAGAGATTCGTAACGGATAAAAAAGTCTAAAATATAGTTTGGAGCAAGGCCACGAAGAGCCCTTAAAGTGATCAATAAGATCTTGAAATCAATCCTAAAACAAACTGGGAGGCTAAAACAGCTGCGATGTGATCGTACCTCTTGGTTCTGGTTAGCAGTTTTAAAGCCTTTTGATTGAGACAAGAGAGAAGGCCGTGTGAGGGGGGAATGCCTAGGGCCGTTGCTTTTTACTCTTATCAATAGTTACCCCTCTTTACGGCGACACAAACCGTCACAATACACTGATGGTCACTTCAGCTTTGCTCATCCAGGCGTCTCTCCCTCCATCTCTCCTTTTGTGTCGAAGGGTTTGTGTGTCTCTGTCCCCTTCTTGTCTGGTTGAAGCAGGCAAAGACTCGACTGAAGCTGATCGGCTGGATGGCCAAATCTTATTTCATGCTTGTTACACACACACAGACACACACAGACACACACACAGACATCCTTTCGTTAGCTGCGACAGGCTAATTGGGCTTAGGCCGAGGGGAGCCCGGGGCCAGGAGGAGGAGAGGAGGGAGAGGGTGAAGAGGTGAGGAGGAAGAAGAGGCTGTCATTATGAACACTACAGGACGACGGAGATAAAGGTTAGTGTTATCGAATCCCGGCGCCCCACTACATCCTCCCCCTGCCTGATGAAAGACACAGAGATGGTGCTGATAGAGAAATCAGAGGGGGAGGAAGGAGAGACTGATGGGAGAAAAGAAAATAAAGGAGCAAGAGAGAGGAGAGATGACGCCAGACAATGTGTGTGTAATATATTTGTGCGTATGTGAGTGTGCCATGGGTTAAGTGTGTGTGTCAGTGTCTCGTAGCCAAGGTCAGGTTGCCTGTAGGCAGTTCATCCCAGTTGGCCCCTTCTCAACACAGTTGCACAAGAACTCTCCTTTCTCTCCCTTTTTTCCCATGATTCCCCTGCTCCTCTGCTGCCTTCACCGCTCCGCTCCATCTGTTATTTCCTCCTCAGATTTAAATCTCATTTCCTTTTCTTCAAGTCCCTTTCTTCCTCTTTGGCCCCTCTCACACTCTTCTCGCTCCACTGCAGAGGGAAAAAACTACTATAGAAACGGTAATCTCCCAATAGCAACAAATCTGGTTTGTGACAAAGAAAAAAAAGAAACAGATTAATTTCCCTCTCCTCGTATCTTACCGAGACCTCTCTACTTTAGGGGTCTCGCTCTGTCTACATGTCTCCATACCCAGGTCAAAGGCAGAGAGGCCATTCATTATCAGACAAAGCTCCACTACTTCCTCACAAATACTACAGATTCACTAAGAATCAGGCTGCATTCATTGGGAGCACAAAAAAGGAGGACGTTGCAAATTCCTGGTGCTTTGACAGTAAAAGTTTTTACTACTCAACCAAAAACAACACAAATAAATATTGTGTTGTTGTTTTTAATAGATTTTGGGTTGAATGCATTACTGGTGATACATTTTTTGTCATTAGTGTATTTGTTTTTTAGTGACATGTATAGAACAAATGACTATTTTTGTCATGTGTTTCATATACAAAGTTTCTGTAATAAAACGTGTAAAAGCAGAGTTCTTATCTCTAGTCTATATAATGACTTCATTGTAAATAGTGCGTAACTTTCATGTTTTTGTATTTAAAAAAAGTTTTTTGTATTAATTTAAATAGCCAGGATAACTTATATCTAATAGTTATCCACACGTCCACAGCCACATCAACCAAGGACATTAAGAGGGAAAGAGAGGGAAATTCTCCAGACTCCCTTATAAAATCGCTCGATTTTATGTGTTGTTGAGTTCGGAGAAATTGTATAAACTTTGTGAAATGCTGTCTGTCAAGAATTCTTAGTCATTTGAGCCTTCTTGTTAATTAGGCGTGTGTTATACATTGAGTTCTTTCTTTCTCTGTGTAAAAAAATATCACATATTTATTTGCACATAAAGCAGCGGAACGAGATCCGATCGCAAGTGTGGATACGCCAAATGTCAGATGAGAACTGACGAGCCGACGACACATGTTGATGCCAGCCTCATAATTTGTAATAATGCAGTGCAGTGAGCATCTGCCTGTTTGTCACTGTTAACAGAGAATCCAGTCTGCAGTATAGTTCATACATTAAACTGATCAACCAAGGCTTTTTTCACTTTTTTTTTATCAATTGATAGTTTTTATAATGTCTTATTTTAAGGGGGTGTCACGGCCCCCTGAGCACCCCTTGTTCCCGCATCCATGTACATGTGCTAACTATAATGCATCTCCTTTTGGCAATAAGGCGTTGTGTTAACACTTCCAAATAAGCACATTGTCCCATTACTTAAAAGTCCATATTCTCGAGTGTTGTGTAGGTTAAGCGGGCTAGTGGAATGTATAAAATGCACCTCAACAGCTAATTTCTTTGATGACAGTAAGTGGCAATGATGTTGTGGTATTGTGGCAGTAAGTGGAAGGAGAAAATACTGTATTTTTTGTGCAAAACACAAAGGACGGAGACTACATTGTTTATATTTAGTATCGATCCCACCGCTATGAAAATCAATACCTTGCAAAAAGACGCAGGTGTCGCAGTATCAATACTTTTATTATCAAGGCACCCATCATTAGTGCTCCAGTTTCAGTCTCAAAATGGAAAACACTTGCAAAACAAAGACACACAAACATGGGCACAAACACACACACACACACAATCCTCTGCGGAGCGCAAAAGACAAAAGAGGCAGGCTTTATTGTCTGAATAATTACTTTACATGCCACACTCACTCTGGAAGCGACTGCAACACACACAGGAGAACACAACACACTCTCTGGAACCATCCAAACACACACCCATAGAGTGGATTACACATCTCTCTCTGGTCGATACCAAACACCGTCATGCTGCTTTTGCCACCAGGAACAACACAACAGAGAGGCACGAATCTTTGTGTATTTGTGTGTGTGTGTGTGTGTGTGTGTGTGCGTGTGTGTGTGTCTACGATGTTTTATGCTCATGCTTTCAACTTCTGATGTTCCTGCATTCACCCCATGTTCAAGTACAGCTTTGACACACACACACACACACACACACAAACACACACACGCACACACACACACACACTCACAGGCGTATCTAACGCACTTATCTAGGAGACTGTGATCCACAGTAATGCAGCCTCGCGGCGAGCAGGCGACTTTGTCTCTATTGGTGGAACATTGACGCGGTGCTGCCTGAAATAAAACACAATTTCCTTTGTTTTGTGATAACTATTTGTGCACACACTGCTTGTTGGATCGCCTTGTGAGGTGCAAAATAGCAATGTGTGTCTTTGTGAGCAGGTTCGTCCTATAAGGGTGCCTGGACATCCTTTCAAGAGACCCAAGAACCTGGTCCCTTATCTGTGTCTGATGACTGTTTTGTGCTTCCCTCTTCAGGTTAAGGACTAATTCCCTTTCCAAGGGCAGGAGTTAAAGTATCTCAGAAGGACCGACACCGATCAGATGTATCTGAATCAAAGTAGATGAGGGAGACAACAGGGGAAATCTGCTGCTTTCAAGATAGCAAATTTGTGTGCGAGTTTCTCAAATACAGGAGCAGCATCCGATCCAGATGCCTCCCTGGGGGGGGTGTTAAGGGCACGTCCAACTCGGAGGAGACCCTGAGGCATACCTAGAACAGGCTGGATGGATTACAAACCCCATCTTGCCTGGAAATACCTTGAGATCCCCCAGGAGGAGCTGGAGGACATGGCTGACAAGAAGGACGCTGGACTATTTTTGCTTCATTCACTGCCATCTCAACCAAGTTTTGCATGCCCAACAGAAAAGGAATGGATGGAAACCTCCAATGGACTATTCACTATTTTTATGATGTTTCGTCTTAAAGGTGCAGTATGTCAGATTTAGCCACCTGTTGAATTCATACTCCAAACAAATAGGAGGCAGCATATCGAATGAGCCACTTACTGCTGCCAACTGTAGCTGCCATTAGCTCTGTTAGCTGTGCAGCTAGAAGTCTGGACTTTTCTCCAAATCAGAAATGCCGCCTGACAGAAGCTTCTTACAGATTCACATCTTGCTGGCTGGAAGGTCGAAGGTCGCGAGTCTGATCCCTCTGTCGCTCAAGCTCTAGCTGCCCTCTGCTGACTGGGGGCGACTGGTGCAGCTGAAGAGCCCTTAAGCAAGACGCCGAACCCAAATCGCTCCGAGGCCGCAGCTCAGTGCGCTCATTAAGACATGCAAATGCATTGGAAGATGAGTGCGTCTCGGGGGAAGGGTCTTATTTAATCAAAACCGCCAAGCAGCGTGAAAGCACCAAAATAAATTTATAAATAAAATAATAGAAATGGCTGGCATGAAAACCCCTCCGGCACAACGCAGAGAAGCACATATCAATGGAAATCCATGCGAAAAGCCAAATTCCAGTAACCTTGTGTAAAATGTCTGCTGAAGTAGTCTCAGATCTTAATCTTGGCTGCATGCTTTATGCATGGATTGTGTTGTAACAGTCTTATTCATCTCTTGGTTGATCCTTTTATATCCTCACCAGTCAGACTGGCGCGCTCCTTGCAATACAGAGAATATCACACGGAATATCTTCGAGTCGATCAGGGCTCATTATCC
The DNA here is from genome assembly GCF_040436345.1 of Pagrus major. Taxonomy (NCBI): domain Eukaryota; kingdom Metazoa; phylum Chordata; class Actinopteri; order Spariformes; family Sparidae; genus Pagrus; species Pagrus major. The sequence goes on from NC_133237.1 coordinate 10,739,407, forward strand.
TATCTAATAAATTCATTATCACACAGCCATGACTCCATGTGACCAGAGGCAGATGTTCGCTGACAATATTTCACCACAAATCGCCACCGTTGTGGGAGCAAAAATCTTCATTAGCGCGTTATTTTCTGTATTTACATCATGTGATGGCGTGGTCACATTTCATTATCGGGGACCCGGCTCTGCTCAGCAGAGGGACAGATGCTGCCAACACAGAGACAGCTTTGCAGCGCTAGTCTCCGCTTTCTGCCGCGGACATATGTGGGTTGCCGGGGGCCGGGGCTGTCACAGGCTGTAGCTCTTCTCAGAGCTAGCTGATGCGAGCGGATGGGGTCGATGTGATTGGTTGATAAGAACATGGCTGTTGTGTGTGTGTGTGTGTGTGTGAAAGAGAGAGAGAGAGGAAGGCAGGCAGAACAATTGGTCGGGGGCCAGTGTGCTTTTTTGACTGCAGCATCAACATCTGTAAACAGACAAGACATAACCCACACGTTCACTGTCTCACTCACACTCTTTAGAAACACGTGAACACACACACATAAGCACAATCTCAAAGCGGCCAATGAAAATATGAGAAAAAGAATGACTGGGAAAGGCGGATCAAAGAAGCAATAAAGGAGGTGGTGTGATTGTGCGGCTCAGGGAGAAGGACGGAAGAATAAAGGCGAAAGAGAGGGCATGAAAGAGAGAGAAAGGAGATGGGAGGATAAGACATGAGGGGTGGTGACGGAGGCAGAGAGGACAAGACGGGATGGTGGGAAAAAGGAGCGAACGAGGGGGAAGAAGGAAGGCTGAGGAGGGAGGGAAGAGAGGTTAGCTGGATAAGTGGGGCAGTGCTGCAGCGTGACACATCAGCATTCTGAGCACAGCGGCCGAGAGCAGCGCAACGAACGCAGTGGCACCCACAATCTCTCTCTCTCACACACACACGCACAGACATGTGTAAAACACACACACACACACACACACACACACACACACACACACACACAAGCTTCAAACGTGGCAGAGCGCGTGCATCAAACACGTTATCTCCTAAAACACACACAGAAACAAGCTCCAAGTGCTCCGATAAAAAGTACGTAACGCGGGGTCGCGTAATCTGCTCCAGCGCGACACAGAGACAGGCAAATACAGCAATAAACACAGACAAACACAAAGATGACAACTGATACCCATTTGAAAGTGCTTTAGCGGGAGCACTGCGGAGCTACAGGAGCTGGGTGTTCCCTGAAATCAAGCAGCGTCTCAGACGGCACCGAGGGGATGCTGATGTGACGGAGGCAGCCTCGTGTTGCTCCGCAAGGCTTTCTGCTCTCTGCAAAATGCGCTGTTCAGGATTCATTATCTGCACACCTGATTGATATCGATTGGCCGGCTGATTGAATAAACGTTTGATTGACTGGAATCAAACTCCTCACACTGAGCACTTCTTTTACTCTTTAAAAATAGAGTTGGCAGCGATGGGAACTGATGGGCAGAAATTCTGGCAAAGACACATACATTAAAACATGTGTTTTTACAGTGTCTTGTAATGAGGTATTTGGTGTCTCCGCCCCCCATCACTTGTTTCTGCATTGTTTTTTGTTGTCTGACAAATTGTTACAGAGCTGGGATTTGTATTTACGACAGTAGTGTTGCACTCAGAAACTGTGGGGGGCGCCAAATCGCACAAAATTTCTACATAAGGTTGCTTTAAATGATTCCTAAAAATAAAGCAAATGGTTGAAACCAACTGGATGCAAGGTGTTGGAAGAAGTTGATGCACGTGTTGTTTTTCCATATGCTGTGGTAGCATTTTTTAATGTGTATTGGATAAAATGTGTTGTCTTAGTGACAATTAAGTCACCAAAGCGCAAAATCCCCAAAAATGAATTTCTTATTGTGACCAGTTGTTTACTCCTACATGCCTTAACCAAATGCTCAGCAGTCAGGGTTGATTCTAGAGAAGCCCGCAGAGGCAAGAAATTAATTCTCTGATATGAAGTCTGATCGAAATTGTTTTCTCTCCTGTGTTTATGACTAAGGAAGAGTTGTAAAAGAAACAGATCATCAGATTTTTTTGTTTTCTCACTTGCCTCTCAGGGTTTTTCACAAGATAACACCACCCAGGTGCTTCGATTACGTAAATTCACAGGTGAAACAGCAGGTGTTTAATTTTTATGGAGCTCATGGGGAACAGTTTGGACATCTGCTTACATGGGGGCCTTTTACTCTGAGAGATTTATGTGAACGACTCTGGGAGGATTATTGTAATATGAAGACTTAATCAACATTGAATTGCTGGAAAGAAAACCGGTTTGAACTCAAGATTACTAGAGCAAAAAGCACAGACCAGTCCACCGTGCTTGGCTAAAGTTGCAACGACTGGAATCGGATTTGTCTCGACTCCCCCCCTGCTGCCAAAAACCCATGGGATTACGGTTAGAGCGTGTATGTGTGTGTGCATTCTAACTAATGTCCCAGTTAAAAAGACAGAAAGCAATGCACGCCAACACACCCCAACCTTCCTGGATCCGACCCGGGGACACTGACGTAAACATAGTGAAAGCAAACACATAAGCCGCAAAGATCTTATACTGTAGACACACAAAAAGTCTACAAATGCAAGCTTCTTCAGACAGGCTCAAAATATCCAGACCAAACCTCGACAAGAGAGCTCAAGTGAATTTCCCCATTTGAGGTAAAACGGTCCGACAAGCGAAAAATGAAACTTCTAATTCAGGTGAGTGGATCCAGGTCAGTGAAAGTAATAACCACATCTGAGAGCCAGACAGGTGGGGTAAAGGTCAGTACACATTCACTCCAGAACTCCATTTAATAACAAAATCTCAAACACGCTAAGAAAGAGCCAAGTTTCGAAGACGTGGATTGCGTTAAACGATCCGGGGAATCAAAGAGGGGGTTGCCTATGATTTGACTTCAAATACTGAGGGATCAGTGAGAGCTGGTGTCCATGCTGCACTTTAGTACTTAAGGAAAAAAAAAAACGTTTGGCAGACAGCAGAGTCTGCCTTTAATTCAATTTCAGTCACTTAAGGAAGAGAATGTAAACCTCAAATATTGACTACGTACCTAACTTTTGGCACTGGAGAGATTTTTCATACACCTATTACTAAATAATTGGGAATGAGCGTTCAATCATTAACAAATGAGTCATTCTTAATTCCTATTTCAAATCTGATTTAGCTGAATGTGATTTCTTGCCCGCATTTGGGAGATATAAAGGCACACTGAGGTCTGAAACTGCAGAGCTGCTTACTCAAGAGGTTCAAAGAGGCACTCGCGCTTGGCAAAGGCTCATATTAGAGTAATAAAATCAGTGAAAATGAAAAAGGTACAGATTTGTGAGGTGTGGAAGATTAGATTTGGAAATGTGTTGTTTTTTTTTAAATGTGCCCCGCTATTTTTAGCATATTTGCCTGCCCTTTCATAAAGATGCAAGTTATTACTAAGTCCTATTCCGCAGCTGCTGAGATCAGCTTTCTGTTATGTGTGTCTATGCAACATTCACACTGTATGAAATACAGTGCATGTACCAGTTAGCAGACGTATGGAGAGGAAAACAGGAGTGCAGCTGAGAGGCATGAAGTTGAATTAACATAATGAACCACCCTTAAACTGTGCATCAGCAGTATGCTGCATGTAATGGACTGTACAGTACTGTATATGTGAGTAATAGAGAGCCTCTAGTGGTCAGCAGGGGTAACTACAAGACCCATGCACTGTCATAACCACATGTTAATACAGTATACAATAACTTTGATTTGCATTTTTGGTGTTTATGGCTCTAAACTGTTTGTATCCTTCAATACAAAACTCCCTTTCACAATTAACCCTTTTTATCCTGTAAATACATGCACACACTGAAACAGCTAAAAAGGAGCAGGTGTATGCGTGTGCGCAACGGCAAGGACTGCTGCACTGCACCTGACCTATGACTTCTGACCTCTCTGTGGAGGGATCATGGAGTTAAATCAATATAGTATTGACACTTTGACTGAACTATCACAAACTGTGTCGGATAATGTAATGCGATTCTCCAGGAAGAAATAAAGATAAGAGATTATTCACGAGAGATGGATGACAGTTGGATGACAACTGTCAGCATGAATACAAAATGAGAGGCAAACTGCTTATTATTATTATTATCATATAAACAAGGTTTTTACCACATGAGATGGGGGGATTGCTACAGTTGTAATCAGGGTGAGAGAAAATGGAGTGAGAATTCATCAGAAAAGTGGAGTATGTAGTCTGAGGCAATCGGCTCTAATTGTTAATCTTGTTACTATAAAAGCTAACTTATATCTCAACAGTAGAAATTGAGCACTCATGTAACAATGCAGTACAAATGAATGTGTTACATTGATGCAATTGTTGCAACCCCTCACCCTAACCCCACCCCTTGCCCTATTTGATAAAACCCTAATCTATTTCATACAACCCTAACCCTGATTGATATAACATAACTGTAATTGATATAGCCATAACCCTAATTGATATAATCCTAACCCTAAAGACCAAAATACCTCTATAAACCAAATCAAAAGCCAAAAAATGTCCAATTATCTTAACTCCTTTACATCATAGCATATTGGGAAACTGCTCCAGATTGAGTCATGTATGTGTTCAGACGGGTTATTGGACAGCGACTTGAATCTATGACTGTGACCTAAAAAAAAAAGAGGCTTGTGAGGACAGTTTTAGGAATATTTAGCACTCTCTGTTGTGCTCTCAGTCACAGAGGAGCCTTTATGACTTACATGAGCTCAGGCATTCGTCCATGTAGTGCTGGAATCCTCGGACTCTCTCTCTCTGTTTCTGTCTGGCAACTTACCAAGCAATTTGTCCAAAATCTAATTGCAAAATTTCAGTGAAAGCGTTTGTTGAGCACGCCTGATTTTTTTTTTTTTTGCCACAATTGGCAAGCTTCACGTACAGTTTCACACGTTCACTCAGGGGTGGCCGCCCAACCCGTCTCACAACACAAACTCTACATTGCAGAGGCAATGGGACAGTGACAGACGTTAATGTTCCCTGTGCAGATTTTCCCAGTCAATCCGTGGCGTCCAACTGGCGAACTTCCCAGCACAACGCCTTTTTTTGCCCACTTTGGTGCCACTGCCACCCGTGGAAAGAGGGTTCTTTCAGTAACCATAAGCTTGGAGGAGATGTAGAGGCTTCGTTCTGGTTGCTCTTCCATCTACAAAAAAGGGAAGAGGAGTGCCCAGAGAGAGCTGTGTAAAGGAGAAGGCTGAGAGAGCCTAAATCTACTTTATCCCGCAGTATTAAAGGTACACTGCCTCTGTGTGTGTGTGTGTGTGTGTGTGTGTAGAGAGAGAGAGAGAAAGAGAAGATGACCTAGTTAGTTGTGTTTTCAGTCTCTTTAGAACTGTAACACCCACAGCACTTCTGCCTCAAATTAGACTTTATTAACAATAACATGCACACTCTCTCTCTCTCTCCCTCTCTCTCTCCCTCTACCTCTGTCTCACTCACATGCACAAAATGATGTGACACCTGAAAATACAGAGCAGATGTGCAAAGTATTAAAGGTGCAGTGAGCAATTCTGGAGAAAGATTTTAGAGTCTGATTCCCATGTCGTCCGCCAAGGTTCAGTGGTTCAGCAATCAACTATCTTTCTCCAAATCTGCAAACATGCATAGACCCGGCTATTAAAACAGAAACCAGAGAAGCCTGAATTACAACACACACAGTGGACGTGCAACTTAATTTTTTTGCCCATGACGCCATTACTCCACTGTGTCTTGCATAGCAAATCGTTGGAAATCTCATCTCGTCAAGCATCAGCCATCAAGCCTGAGACTATCTACGCATGTACGCAAATGCATTGCCATGGCGTACACGTGGCACAGTCTTCAAAGTAGTGCAAACACAGGAGACACACTCGTCAACACACACACGCTTGACTGCCATGAAGATTGTGAGTGACTGAACATGAGCTCAAATCAAAGAGGACAGCCTCACCCTGTTGCTGTGACACTTGAAACCGCTGCCTACGCCTGCGCCGTGTCAGGAATGTCAGGTGAGATATTTTACAAATGTGAAATTGACTTTGCACGCATATGCAGGGTACGATTTTGTCTGTGTGGTGCAAATGTGAGGTTTCTGACAGCTGGATCACCATAAGGATTCACCTATGTCTTCAGTTTAAGCCCTTTTTACACAGAGATTGCGCAACACCGCTGCAAAAAATACCCTTCTTTATTTTACACTGACTGTTATTTTTACATAAAAATCACATTTTTTTTACGATGAAGAAATCAACAGAGGGATAATGCACTCCAGCGTGTGATTTTAGATTTCATGCTGGTGTAACACAACAGCGTTGCAGTCTATGTGGTGTTAAACATACATGTAGGGCAGACTTACCAACCCTCCCGACTTTCCCAGGAGACTCCTGTTTTCATTGCCCTCTCTCGAGGTCACAGTTATCCCGGATTTCTCCCGATTCATGACATGTTTTGACACTTTTCCCCTTTTTAGTAATCATATCCTGTTTCTGGTGCTGTTCCAGTGTAGTCTGCTGTTCTGAAGAATGCAGGAAAATAGCTTTCCTGCATTTCCAGTCCTCCCTATTCTTTTACAATTTTCCTATTTTTAGGTTGGCGGTTCACCTCGTCCTCTGTTCGGAGGGTAAAGAGCCCAAGATCTTGCTTTGTTCCCCCAATTTGCAGACATTTTCTGTTGCTGTTCTAGCCGCTAACTGCTGCTAGCTGCCTTTTAAAAAAAGTACTCATGGATCGCTTACGTAGAACGCCGTCTTCACATCACACTCCTCTTTCTCACTATTTTTTTACTCCAAAACTAAATAGTGCCCCTTTAAATGTCATTTTTTTTCTACATTTGTTAACATATCAGTTGCAGAGTTGGTACATGCTCCTCCCCAACAGGAGATGATGTGAAATGTTGCACGAGCTTGATCACTCCACTTGAAAACTAAGTAAGCAGCTTCGGCGTGTTGACAGGAAAGCATGTTGGATGACTGTGATACAGCCCAGAGTGTTTCAAGTAGTCACAGCCATTTTGATTAGTGAACTTGACATGTGACTTCATGTTGTAAGATGAATAAAGGAAAGGCTCGGTATTTTATTTTTACCCTGGCATGCTAGCATTTTCTTTATTTTAAGCCTTTTTTGCCTTCAGGTTTATTTTTCCATTTTTTGGACGGGCAGTAGAGAATTTTTCATGTTCATTTTATTTCTTCTCTTACATGAGCACCAGATGGGGAGACTTTGCAATACTTGATGTCAGATCATATGAATTTCTTAGAATTTTTTCCAGTCCACACAGTGTAACTGAAAACCTGAATTTTGCTTGAGGATTAGACCGGTTCTTGCGGCTATGCAGCTCAACAAAGGCCTTTCCCTGCGAGACAATTTGACCCCATTCTGCCAGACACTTGATATATTCTGCATGCATTTCAATCAAAATATTATGAATGAATGTCTGGATATTGGCATTATTTGCATCAGACCATTTTATATGGATAAAAAAAACCCTCCGAAGACCAAACCATCAGCAAAATTATTCTGGTTCACTCCCCTGGCATGTTGTATAACAAGAGCATAATTAATGAAGACATACGCTCAGACCTACATTTTCCTCCTCCTCACTGATTCTCATCCATCCCAACTGCCCCCTCCTCAGCTACCTCTCACTACGGTTTTTCCTGCTATCATCGACCAACTCTCCCCTCTCTTCGCCATCATCCAGCCCCCAAGAGGGAGAGGCAGATGGCGGGTCAGGTAAAATAAGGTGGTGAGAGGACGAGGACGGGGATGGGGGATGGGAAGGCCGGGAACCAGATGAGGAAAGGGGGTCACACATGTCGGGGGAAACTGATTGATGGAAAGTGTACGACGGAGGGGAAGAGGGAGCGAGAAAGAGGGGATGATCAAATGATGGGGGGAAGATGATGGCAGGTAGTTGGACGGAGGAGCAGCAGGGATGGGGGAGGGGATGCAAGAGAGGAGCTACATATGCAGCTTTGAAGGAAGAACTTGAGCGTTAATCTAATGTTTGATATATTTTATTGTGGGAATTATTTGCATGTGCTCTGTGTGACCGTAACTACACATCAATTCTCAGAGCAGACATTGTAATTGTTCTATATCCCAAAACATGAGAAACCAAACCTCTACACACACACACACACGGGCTGGACCTACTCATGCATGTGCACACGGGTGTCAGCCCACATATGCATTCACTGGCATGTGAACGTCATGCCTTCCCGTGCGAATGCTCACGTATACATGCTCTCACACACCCTCAACACTTCAAAGCGGATGAATTTTTCAGACAAGACTTAACATGACGAATTAATGGCATGGACGCACGTACACACACATGTGAAATGTACGTCAAACTGCTCTCTGCTTCCTGTCTTTGTTTTGTTCCCATTCTCTGTATGGGCAGTCTTTAGTAATATCACTTTTAGTTGCTTTCATCTTGATGCTGATGAGGTCTATGTGGTGTGGAATCAGAAATTAGGTCTGAATAAAATGTAAGGGTTATCCTTGGCAGCCAAAAACATTTTCTCCTCTGTCATGTTCTTTTAACTGTATTTAAAGGACACACATTATGCTCTTTTTCAGGTTCACAATTTTATTTTTGGCTGCTACTAGAATAGGTTTTCATGCTTTAGTGCTCAAAAATCACATCCGTTTTCTCATACTGTCCAGTGCTGCAGCGCTGTATTCCCCCTCTGTTTTAGCTCCTGTCTCTTTAAGGTCCCCCCTCCCGAATACACGCTCTACCCTGATTGGTCAGCTCACACACGCCTGAGCCAGCACTGCTAACAACAACAAAGCAGCTGTGCTAAATTAATTCTATGTAGCCGGTAAGCATAAATTATGCAAATGTGTGAAATGGTGACATAGTGTGATGTCACAGATTTAAAGGCGGGGCTCCTGACGAGGCTATTCAGGAGCAGTGTTTTCTGTCGGAGAGAGCTTCTGCTGGTGCAGACGTTGACCTTTTTGAATTTTCAAGATCTTTTACATGCACAAGAACTTATATAAAACACTGAAGGGATGTGGAAAAAACAACAAAGCATGATGGGTCTAAAAATATCTAAAAATATAATAATATAGAATAAAAATATAGAATTCAGAGAAGCTACAATATGAGGAAAAAGCACATGCTAATTATGATGACACACTAATGACACAATGAAGCACAGGTACTTTCCAACTGTCACCCAGGGCTGGACTGGGCCATTTTTTTAGGCCGGGCATTTTTTACTTAGGCCAGGCCACCACCTGTTTTTTGTTTTGTTTTTGTTTGTTTTTTTTTTTGGGGGGGGGGGGGGGGGGGGTATTTATTTATTTATTTCATTCATTTATTCGGGGTGGGTAATTTCATTCAGCTTCGATACTTACATCTAAGAATAAATAGAAATTATATTATAACATTGGTTATATATAAATACTGTATACCATAAATGATATATAATTGTAATCCAATTCATCATAAAACAAGAAATGGCTCGATACAAAAGGTGGAAATTTGATACTGCAATACACAAAAACGCCAATACATGGCGATGTCATCTATTGGCAGTAGGTCACATTACTTTTAGACATAAGTCCTTTCATTCAGCCTGGTTACTTAAATGTAAGCATAAATTAAATTTATATAATAATGTGTACTATATTAACACTGTATACCATACATGTCATTACTACTGTCACAGTACACTGGGGTATTTACAGTATAGTACTATGGTAGGTATGTACAGTATAGACAGTAGTAATGATATGAGTACACTAGGGTATTTACAGTATAGTACTATGGTAGGTATGTACAGTATAGACAGTAGTAATGATATGAGTACACTAGGGTATTTACAGTATAGTACTATGGTAGGTATGTTCACTATAGACAGTAGTAATGATATGAGTACACAGTACTTCACACCCATAAGTACAAATATTCCAACACCCCCACCTCTGCCATCTTAATGACAGATGTATGAGTGACCCCGGTAGACGACACTTCACCCCCTCTTAATGACAGATGTGCGAGAGAACTTAATTTCAGGTCAGAGGCGAAATAAATCCATCAAACTGCCAGTCCAACTAGCCATGATGAAACAACCTGCCTGCTAGCTAGCATGCACACCATTTGCCCAGGTTGCATTGCTTAATGGCTAGGTTACATGACTGGCAGAGTTAGCACCAATGAAATTAATATCCAATTATAATACATATCTGAGTGATGACAGAGACAGGTGTGACAGATGTCCATCTCTGTCTTACACAGATATCTGATTTATGAACCAGTTAGGTTGCAGTTTATCAATTATACTCACAGTGATCATGGCCGTAGTGCTCCCCGGGTCCACCTGTTGACCTTCTCCGCCCCTTGAAGCTGCCGCAGATGTTGAATCTCCGCGTCCAGAAGATGCAAACATAGGCTATCGAATATTTTTCTACATTTTGCAGCATCCACCTGGAGGGCCATTCTCTTTTGGTCCCTAGCTCTTTCAGCGCCACCCTTTCTCTTTTTGCCATCCATGGTCAGATAAGCTACTATAAACTACTTTTTATCACGCTCGGTCTTAGCTGTTTTTACAGGCACCTTGTAGCCCGAGAGGGAGGGGACCTGCCGGGCAGACCCTGCCCTCAGCTCATTGGTCCAGCAGCTACATCAGTCATGAACAATGGGCCGAGCTACCAGTTTATGCACCAATAGGAGGGCTTATATACCGTCATTCGCCTACAACGGTATGTTAAATTGTTATTATATTTCACGTCGTAAAATAAATAAAATAAATAAAAATAACGCAGGCCAGTAGGCCAGAAAGCCTCGCAGGCCACCGGGACAATGCCCGGTTTGCCCGTATTGCCAATCCGGCACTGCTGTCACCTCATAAGATGGCCGTCACTTCCAGCTGATTACACCGAGGTTGAGCAAGCACCGAGAATGTCAGAAACTCAATACACTGAAACGGATGAACAATGTAAAAACATACTACTTATTATAAATGATCAGATTTTTTCAGTGCAGGATGATGTCTGTGTGTCCTATTTTTTCCACTTTTCTCATATTAAAGTCGAAGCGTTCTTATCTCCCTTCCTAAGTAACATTTCCTCTATGTGATAGCAGCGACTCTTTGCATTGGTTCACAGGGTCAGCTGGGGACTGCCAGCCTTGCTGGTTCGTCAATACAGGACACCTATCGATTACACTCCCATCGATTTCTATGTCATTGGGAATAGCGCAGCCAGGTTGCTCAGTGATGTGCCTGACAATACAACAAGACTTGAACATCTGTCATTCAGTAATCTGTTACTCAACTCGTCCCGCCTGACCTGCTGTAATCTCCTAACAGTGCAATCACCACCGGATAGATACGTGCAAATGCAGGGAGCCACATGTGCAGACAGCATGTGGTCATGTTCACGTAGAAAATGTGTCGCACGGCGAGATGATGCGAGGTAAGAGACAAAAATGGTTAAAGAAAGCCGCCGTGTAACCACCCTACTCAGCACATAAATTGTACTGAATCCTCAAAACCTCATTTCACCCAAATATCAACATTACACCATCTATAATCCACTCAACAATCACTCACTGAGTAAAGCTCTGACCCCAAGAGGCAGCCTGTGTGTGTGTGTGTCAGTGTGTGTGTTGCTATTAGAAGGCTGTGGCTATAAACAGGCAGTTATTTGATAGGTCTTCTAACGGAGTCATGAAAGTCCCTGAACTCAATCAAAGACTCCAGCTTTAATTCCACTTAAACAATAAAAATCCCATCCCCGCAGTCACACACACACACACACACACACACACACACACACAGTGACCTGCAACGTCAAACAGAGCAAAAAAAGAAAATTGAATCTTTTGAAAAACAAATCAATCCCAAAAACACAAAGATGAAGTACCCAGGCTGCACTGTGGTGAGCCTTTCCTGTTACCCTCTCCCTGCTTCACAGTACAGTACCATTACTGTCCACCTACAGTAATACATTAAGTAATGCAGCGGCCAGCCAGGAGTTAAAAGCTCATTTGGTGAAAGAGACAAAAAGTGGAGCGAGCCAACGCAGAAATCGATGGAGCTAATGTGATTTAATAAGAAGCTCGCTTTACTCCTGTAATGCTGGTGAGCCTTGATAGATGTCTTATGCTGCTGCTTCGGCAATTTCATTTGGAACACATTCAGAGGCTTGCAGAGGCCTCGGCGACACTTACAGCGGGAGGGCGTGAGGGAGAGAGAGACACTTAGGAGTGACAGAGAGAGCGGGGAAGGAAAAGAGTGGCAGGCAGCCACTGATAGGTAAAATGAGAGGTGGTCAGACAGATCGGAAAACAGCTTATAATATAGTGGCTGCGTTAATTATTAACATGACATATTACTGTCTTTGGGATGACATATGTATGGTAACGTAATGATGAAGTCATAAAACATTCCTTATAGCAGCTCAGTGTAATAAACCACTTTCCTGGCATGAAAATAGTGACTAATATTTATATTATGGCGGCAACCCAGGAGCCAATCATTAGATAATGACTCCCAAAAATTGTATCTAGCAGCCTAATCCAATAATTCACACACTACTATACTTGTTGGTGATTTCCTTGAGTCTCCCCCAAGTCTGTTTGTTGACTACCATTATGAAGCTTTGAGTTTGGCATACTGGGAATCGTCACTGTGGTTTCTAAAGCCAGAAAAAAACATATTCGGATGATTGGATAAGACTGGGAACACGTGGAGACGTCGTGGCGATCTACCAGTCACAAGGTAGCCACGCCCTAATGTCTACCATGTCTTTTCCTGGTTTTAAAGGATGCATTACAGTAAAGTGATATAATTTTTCTGAACTATAATAATAGCTATCTCTAGAATATTGTTGAAATATCAATGTCAAGTCAGGCCTATTAGGTCAAAAATACTGTGGTATTTGATTCTGTCGCCCAGTCCTACTATTTATGAAGTGCTTTTGATAACATTTTACCATGCGCCATGCAGTACAATATTAACATCATGCTGTATTGAAGAAGGGTTCAAACTAGCGATTGAGACCATGAACTTACTAGAAAACTGCTTCTTGATGTAATACATCAAATATGAAGTAGGGTAATTTTCTCATATGCTTACATACAATCGGACTTCGATTTGAAACCAGTGGTGGAGCTCCCTGCTGTCCATTAGAAAGAATCCATTGGTTTCACTTTTCAGACCCCGAAGTATCATCCATATTTAATATAGTCTATGGTTATTTTACTTTGTTTTTTACAGAACCACCAAAATATACAGTATTTGGGTATTCAGTAAGCCTCAGAGGTGCTGGTAGGAAGATTGTGTTACCTTTTGACAGAAAAAAGGCAAGCCAATTCCTCCCGTTTTCAGTCTTTATGCTAAGCTAAGCTAATCAGCTGCTCACTGTATGTTCGTGTTTACCTCATAGACATGAAAGTTCTTGTCAATCTTCTCATCCGACGTCTCGGCAAGACCCGAAATGTCCAGATATTTCTTTACAGCCACAATCATCCACGAGATATTACCACAGTGGATTTAAGTATGAAGGAGTCAATATAACAATCACAACATATGAGAAACCAAAACTGTGTCACAGATTTGGTTTTTACACACATTGTGACAAACACACAGAGCTCCACGCGCAGACACCTCTGTGGGGTAATTAATTTGCAATAAAGATGAACGAGGAATGCAGGAGGTGGCGGGGGACACAGTGGAAAGAAGGATTGATGTACTGAGAGACTGTTAAACTGTCATGAGTTTTACACAGGGTAATGAAATCTCCCCATTGTCCCATTTTGCTCAGGGAAATGAAAAGCAGCGCAGTTTCATTCGTGTGTGTGTTTGCACATGTGTTAAAGCACATGTGTCTTTGTCTCTGTGTGTGGGCGTGTGCGTAGCTGTCTCTGCATGTTGGTGTCAGACGGAGAGACTGTGTGTGGGCATGTGTAACGCATGTGCCAATGAATGGAAATGTACTGTGTGTATGTGCGCGAGCATTTGTGTGTGTGTGTGTGTGTGTTCGGATAGCAATGTCTGCAGTGAATTATTCAACAGTGGAGATATTGCAATAATGGCAGAGTCAGCAGAAAAACTGCAGGGCCTCTGTCTGCCAAGAGCTGTGACTGAGTGTGTGTGTGCGTGTGTGTGTGTGTGTGTGTGTGTGTGAAAGAGAGAGGGAGAGAAGATGGAGTAAGAAATGATGGGGGAGGGGACGAGGTATAAAGATGAAAACAGGTAGAGTTAGATGGAAAGAGGCCACAGGTAAATGGTCCATTAATAATGTTTCTATAACCTCAATATTGCGCATATTCAATATGTGCATCATTTCCACCGTACATTACAGCTCAAAGAAGTACTACATACATACTATATTTGTTTTTCACAACATTTAAGCTTATTGTAGAGAAATGTTACAAAAAATCTTCAGGGAGTTTTTATGTTGAATTGACTTTTTGTGCCTCGGAGCAGTTTGACAACTTGCAGAACAATGTGTTTGGAACAGCTTTGATGAAGTTAATGTGCGAGACAAGTTGTAAAATGCTTTTGAAATGTGAGAACGTTTCCTTAACTCGCTCATCAAAATATAAATGCACAGTATGTGATTTCTGCCGCCATGGGTCTCTCAGTCAAAACAATGAGAGCACAACATGTATGTTGATGACATTGTGATGTAGCGTGGGATCATGGGAGTAATGTACTCATATTTTATTCACTTACATATTAGATTTTTCTATCTATCTTTAAGAAAGTTAGAATACTGTAGGTACACAGCTCAACAAAACGTAAAACGAAATGTTACTAAAATTATCAACAGAATGTAAAGAAATAGCAGTTTCGACTTTGTTATGTCTGTGTTGCAGAGATAACTACTGAGGTTAGCATGCTAACCAGCGAGCCCCTTCTGCTTCGCCAGCTGTGTAAACACCAACATTTCCTCAGTGCTCCGAGCTTCCAGTCCAGACCGCTAGCTGCACGGCTAACTGAGCTAACTAGCGAACTTCAGTTAGCAACAGTAAGCATTTACTCTGGTGATATGCCGCCCCCCTATTTATTTGGAGTATAATTTTGACAGGTGGACAATTCTTACATATTGCACCTTTAATTTAAAAACGTTAC
Organism: Pagrus major; assembly: GCF_040436345.1. Classification (NCBI taxonomy): domain Eukaryota; kingdom Metazoa; phylum Chordata; class Actinopteri; order Spariformes; family Sparidae; genus Pagrus; species Pagrus major. The sequence continues at coordinate 10,754,541 of NC_133237.1, forward strand.
ATGTTATATCAAAGACACCTCTTAAAAATCTCATGACATTTTAAGCCTTAATGTAAGGCATTCACAAAAATCCAGCTGCACATGTTTCTGCTGAATGGAAATATTGTTAGACGCTAAACAATGGCACAATAATATTTCAAACAACATCTTGAGCGTACCTTTCTTTGCTGTTTTTACTAGTCAATAATGGATGCAAAAACCCTGCAGCAGCAGCTCTGCGAGCAGGTAGGCCAATATGGAAATCCTGCGTGTGTTTGTGTGTGCAGATGGAAGTGCAGAGAGAAAAACTGAGAAATTAGGGCAGAGACAGAAGGGAGAGATATAAAAAGAAAAGTATGAAAAAAAATAGAAGGTAAACAAAGACATAAACAGACTGACAAAGAGGAAGAGAAGAGGACCAATAAGGCGAGAGGCAGAGAAAATAGATCCAGAGACAGTGGGGGAGAGATAGTGAGAGACAAATGAAGCTGAAAATATGTATCAAGCTGTTCCAACGTCAGACAGAAGGACATTAACAATTAAAACAGAGAGAGGCAGAACAGGTATTGTGTACTTTGGTAATCACTTAGATCTCATTATTAAACATTTGTTTGTTGTGTGGCGCCTCGTGTGGTACTTTTGTGATTCATGCCAACGGAGCACTTTTACTTTGCAGACGGCAAGAGGGACGCAGACCTACAGACAGGCAGAGGTGTGCCTCCAGCTGTGGTTTTAATGGTGTGTGTGAGCGGAGCAGATGGAGTCGTTAGCTCCCTGGGCCATAAGCCCAGTCTATCGCTCAACCATACATCACCACTGAGGCACGCCCAAACTCACCTCAGCAATAAGTCTGGAAGTACCTGGGCCTAGGTTAACTACACTTAAACATGTGAGTCAGTGTCGCTTGCTGTACCTACTGTAATGTCAAGCCTACTACCTGCTCTATGTGCTGATGTAACCGTTAGCATAACTTTACCATTGTATTTCTACACATTCTTTATCCGACCTTGCAATTAGTGCCTTTATTACTTAGGAAAAATATACTCGTATTTGTGATAGTGTATTTTGTCAAGTGAAGTAGTTTTGTACTATCTTTTAAATTAGAATTGGATGAGATATGCTTCTTGGCCCACTATACCTTCATTCAGGGTCTGGCACAGCATTTCATGACAGCCATTTTTGATTTAAGTTCAGGATACAAAAAAAAAACACAGACAGAGCACATAAACAACCCAAACCCATGGAGGCATAACAAGAAAGACGTTTGTGGGACGTGAGACAAGCTGGTGACGTGCCTCTGCTCCCACAGATTTCTTCCTTTACTTCATAGCGCCATGATCTAATCTGACATGCATCAAATTGATATTGTACAGTCAGACTCAGACTGCAACCGAGATTTTATTAGACCCGTCTTGCACAGCGCAATGAACCTACACGATCATTATCTGTCATACAGACAGATTATAGAAGGACTGAAACCAATAGCGAATGGTAATTTACTCTATTGTAGAGTTAATCTCAATACGGTGTGTCGACATGACACCGGCTCATCAACATCTCACCAAATATCCAGAGAATCAGAGAAAATCCTTCATTCAATATCATGTGTCAAACTTAAAAGTACTCATAATGCAGAGCAGCCTTTCAAAGTACAAATTAATGCTTACTATTGGATTATTATTACTGGCACGTACGCAGCATTTCATGTTGAAACTGATTGAGGTGGAGCTAACTGAACAAACCTTTTGTAAGGTTAAGCCCTTTATCTTTCAAAATGCATCATTTTGTATCATGTTGTACCTCAAATCTGAACAGGTGAAGTAAGCATTGACATCAGATATTTCCCCTCTGAAGTGTAGTGTGGTAAAAGTGCAAAGATGCTTAAAGTGGCGCCAGTAAGTTCCTCAAATGTGTACTTAATTATAGTAATAAGGGTGCCATGTATAAGAATTGGCCACCTGTTGAATTCATATTCAAAACAAAGAGAGGGCAGCATATCACCAAAGTAACCACTAACTGTACTATATGTAGCTGCCATTAGCTAGTCAGCTCAGTTAGCTAGGAGTGTTGGTGTTTAAATCGCTGGCATGGGACGGGAAGGGGCTAGCTGATTAGCATGCTAACTTCAGTAGATATCTCTACAACGCAACACATAGACTTCAAGTCAAAAATGTTATTTTTTCACATTCTATTGACAATTTTTTTTTTTTATTTTTGAATGTTTTCAACAAAAGATTCTCACATATTGACCCTAAAAGTAATGTACCTAGTTGTGTATCACCGCTGCCTCTAAACCACAATGAACTACAGTGTATATTTACATTTTTCTGGCCATATCTGTACCCAACTCAAGTGAACTTGATCAAAAGATTCCTACTATGATGATGATCACCTAAAACCCCAGGTTTCACCCCAATGTTAAAAACATTGATGACCCATGGACTAAACAATTCAAAATTAATATTACACTCCTAGCATTTCCAAGTCGTATTATTGGCGGCAACCCCTGTTGCGCCCCGATCGTTTTCGTTGTCCTCAAAGTAGCAACTACCAACACTACAGGACAAAACATGTTAATTAATCTATAATTGAGACGAAGGAGAACGGGAGCAAACACTGATAGTGTCATTTTTCTATAGCCGTTACATTGTGCAATCAATACTGACTTCATAATGAAAAAAAAAAACGTTGCCAGTTTAAGCGATGTTCTTCCCCCAGACTAAACATCTGCTCGGGCAGCAGCAACAGCCCCTTCAATTCTTCCTCTACTTTAACCTTCCTTCCACGAATATGTTAATGCTCTTGTGTGAATCCACCAAGAAAACAGGTCAGTGACCCAAAGTCTGAAAATCATACTCCCCAAACTAAAATTACTCACTAGCATTACCACACTACAGTCATTGCATGACCAACCTCCAGTGACTTACCACAAGTTGCATCATAGCCATGGTGGCGTTAGTGACACAGGCCTACGGTCTTGCTAGTCAGCAAATGCACCGCAGCAGCATTACAGTAGCACGGCTTTGTTCATTGCTTTCGCTGTATGGAGGAAAATGTAAAAAATCATAAATCAAATGGGCATATTGGCGAGGCCATTCAGAGCAGTTTAATGGCTCCAAAGCCACTGACTGAGGACCCATTTTAGCTATAGAGCAAAACAGCCAGGGGGCAGGGAGGGAGAGTAAAAGAATAGAAAATGACAGAAATGCAGCCAGAGAAATAAAGAAGGAGAGAGGGAGGGAGGGGTGCGAGTGAGGGAGGGAGAGAGGTGAGCAAAGCTCCTTTGTTTCCCTCACAAACCCATGAGGGAGGTATTTGAAAAAGAGAGAGGGAGACAGAGAGGGAGGCTGCACTTTACACTGCACTGCGCCATGCTCCTTCCCTCACATTATGAGTCTTTCTCCAACCTCTTTCAAGTCTCTTTCACATGAGCATACACACCCAGATGCTCACAAGCACACACACACACTCACACGCGCTCAGTAGTGAGTCATAGAGATAGATGGCCTCCTAACCATCCCTACAGTTGGACTGGCAGAATCAATTATGGATAGATTTCAAAGGGAAGAGTGCATATGTCTATGAATTATAGACTTGCAGCCACACACCCGCACACATCACACCGGAGCAGTGGAGCAAGGCACAGCACATGTCAGAAAAGGCCGGCGCAGCATTGCACTAAATAGATCAACAACATGATGCGGTATGGCGCGGCGTGCACAGTCGCTCCCGTGTTAAATGATAAAGGTGCACTGATGAAACTGTCCTGGATTGCACTCGTGAGCACGCCGGCTGCGTTATCGCTCTGATTCCCGTTCCGTGCAAGGAACGATTGGAAAATCCTAGAGCCGCTCATGTGTTAGACCGGTCGTTGATGCATTGCGATACGCAGTGGGGGGCTTCTGCAACGGCTGCAACCGGTTAAAGCATTTCCCCGAGGGCCCGAACAATCAGCGTGCTGATGGATGGTGCAACATGTCCTGACAAGTCTCACAGAAGCAAGACCTTTTATACACATTTGTTTTCTTTTCACTCTACTAAAAAATCTCACTAACAGGATCAATTCTGCTCCTTCCTGCAGTGCGCTGCAGAGCTTCTCTAGCGTAAAACCACAATCTTCCTTCACAGCAAAAGATGGCATTTTTCCCCTGATTGGCTGGCAGGCAAACTCTCTCACGCAGACAAAATGGGTGCAGCCAACTTATCCTGCACAACATTAAAAGCTGAATAAATAAAGAGGAGGGCTCATCCCTCCCCACCCCCCCACCCCCCTCCTCTCCATCGAATTGGCTGCGGTTGTAATGTAGCACACCGTCTCATCCCAACTCAGCCTCGGCCAAGTAAACCAGACACTGGCACAGCTGTATGGAGTAAAAGATATGATAGTAAATTATACAACGGGAGGTTTCAGCCGCGCAATCCGATTGGTCAAAGAGAATCGCGCTGACGACTCCCGTAATACTAGCTGCATTTCACCGGTTGCTATGACAACACTCCCGGTAAGTGCAGCCAGTTGGTGACCTTTTTTTGTTTCCTCTTGATTGTCCTTTTTCATTTATGCAAATCATTGTAGAAGCAAACCACTCAATTAGTTCACAGGCTTTGGCAATGATTGCATAAAGCCACGAGGATGTTTTGCAGATGTTTCTTTCATAACGTGCATCAACAACATCATGGACGTCCTCTTGGGTATTACCACTGGGGCGTGTTTTTCTTTATCATTCCAGCACAGCGCTGCATTGGCCTGGTTTGGCACTTCTCAGTGCGGTAAACTCATATTCTATCTCTCAAAACAGCCTCCGCTCTGTGCATCTCTGCTGCAAATGGACACGTTTTGTCCAGTTCTGCTCAGGTCGGACCCATACTGCACCACAAGAGCAGGCAGCAAAGTTCAGTGGAGCTAAAATTTTCACAATGCTGCAGAAAGTTATTCTTTAAAAAAAAAAAAGCGCTGAATAACTAAATCTTAAATTCGGGCCACCTGTGTTTCAAAGGTGCACCAACATGAAGAGGAGAGGAGGAGAGCAACAGCAAGAAAAGCGGCCAGAAAGAGGGAACTGGTGGTAGACAGTATATTTAATTGATAGCGGTGAGGGCGGACATGCCAACGCTGTAAACGTGATGAATGGCAAGAGGAGACAGAGGAGGAAGAAGAGGAGTGGTGGTGGTGGGGGAAGATGTTTGACCTTTGCCTTATAAATCACGAAAAACTTACTTTCATGTTTTGATCCAATTCTTTGAATCGATTTCCATCTTGACATCTAAACCGCCCATCCAGGCCAACAGGAAGTGTGGATGTTTAAAGGTGCACTATAGATTAAGAAACTTTTTTATTTTCTTTACATTTGACTGAATAAACTGAATAAACAAACTGACCTTACAGGACAACACAATTTCATACTGTTTCACTTTGTTTATATGTGGCGGACCCTGCCAACTTTCTTGCTTGAAACAGTGTTCTGGGGACTTATTTTCCTCTGAGAACAGCTTGTTTATCCAGTTATGGAAAAAATAAATATTTCTGAGTTTGTGTTATTACCTCATTAATATTCTAAATATTAAAATTCAGAGTTTGCATTTATTCTCCAAAACTACTCAGTGCCCCTTTAAGCCATTCCCAGGTCAGGAGAGCAAGGGGCTACTGTAAAGCCAGGTTCTACATCACTGACACATCGAAGATAAACAGAAGGCTCGCTTTCCGTTCAATAACTTTGACTATAGTGCTTTCAAATCAAATGGTTTCTATGGCTAAAGCGAGGCAGAACGTCTGTAAAAGCCACTTTCACTTTGCCTAAATGTCACAGAGAGTCAGTTTACTGAGCTTTGTAAGAGCCGTTCATTTTTAAAGATTACTTACACGGGACGCCATAACCCATCATTCTGTTCAGCGCTCCTGTAAATGCCGTCACGGGGAGCGCTGTTGTAACATTTCGGAGGGAAAAGAGTGGCCCGTGTAACTGCAGTCAGTGATTCAAGGCTTTTCACTAGTCATGCAGTCAGCTTGGCATGACAGCCCGACACTCTCATAACCCCAGAGGTGGGAAGTAACAAAGTACAAATACTTTATACATGTATCTGTTTGGTTTGTTCCTTTAGTTTTAAAGCATTTGAGGAGGTTTATCCATTATTTTTTATTTTGCACCGCATTCCCAACATCACAAGACTGATTTCAACCTATCAGTGGACATATCAGTGGAAAGACGAAACCATGTATAAGACGTAACAAGACAGAAACAGACAGAGAGGGAGACTCGAATGGGGAGAAAAGGCACGTTAGAGACCCTGCAGCTCTCTGCCTGGTGCTTGGGAACCCAAAATGGAGGTATTTGACACCCTGGGAATGAGACTCAACAATCATCTTTTTTTCTGGTGCGTTTACAAACAGCTTGGAAGAATCCTACTGATTCTACCTTTAAGGTTAATGGTCTTTGAATTATATTAATTTCAGTCTGCTTCTCATAGAAATGTCCTTTGGTACTTTCTTACTTTTACTTGAGCAAAGAAGTCGAGTACTTCTACTTTTACCGATGTCTTTTTTTAGACAAGTATCAGAATGTGTGTACTCTTGCCAACTGTATTGTACCATAAAACAGTATCACCAGCTGGTCACGTGTCATAAGCTGCAAGTCTGATGATTTTTTCTTCTCTTCCTTATACATAGGCTAGAGTATATGTCACTGACATTATTTATTCAGTGTGATATCAAAGGAGGACTAATTAAATATCTATGCAGTTTTCAACAGATGATTACATTCGTGTCACACATACATACACGGATGCACAGCAGAATGGCAAACGCATGTAAACACTGACACGCCATGCTGGGGAGGCACACACACACACACACACAGAGAGAGAGAGAGAGAGAGAGAGAGAGAGAGAGAGAAAGACAATAGTCTCTCCTGGTTATAGTTGCAGAAACACATGTCTTGGTGTTGGAAAGACTGTTAAATCGTCCACTGAGATTTTATTCAGGCTCGCAGCAAAAAAATCTCTTTTTCTCGGGATCTCGTACTGCCTTGCTTTACACTGCATGTGCATGTGTGTGCTGTCTGAAAGGGATTCTGCTGTTACGCACCACATCGAGCAGCAGAAAAGAAAGAAAAAGCTAAATATCTGCAAAGTCTGCTGACTGTGTTGGAATAATTCCTATTATGGATGGAATAGAAATTAATGTCATTACATATTGTTTTACTTATAATTAAAGGTGCACTACGTAGTTTTGGGGAAGAAAGAGAAAGATCCACATTGACTGGTTTGTTTTTTTATGCCTAAACAAACTAAATAAACAAACTCTTTTTGTTTTCATGACTGAATAAACTGAAGGACAGCACAATTTCATACTGTTTTACTTTGTTTATATGTGGCGGACCCTGCCACCTTTCCAGCTTCAAACAGTTTTCTGGGGACCTTATTTTCCTGTGAGAACAGCTTGTTTATTCAGTTACGGAAAAAACAAATATTTCTGACTTTGTATAATAACCTCATCGATATTGTAAATATTAAAATTCAGAGTTTGAATTCCTTGTCCAAAAGCACATAGTGCCCCTTTGATATATGATCTCACAATGGGTCTACTATTGGCCCGAGGACTGGATATTCCCAATCCATTTTGTTATTATACTAAAAGCATATTTATATCTGACCTATTGTTCATTATTAATCAATACTGGACAGTCTGCCAAAATCAGAAACTGCACAGTAATATCCAAAGTGCCTGACTGGACAACTCCAGATGAAATGTCTGCTAAACACACAAATCCATATATATTGTGCTCAGAAGACAGCTTTAGTATGAGATAATATTTAAAGATTAATACACCTTCCTGTCTAATTTGGTCTAATCTGAGCCCCCGTTGCAGCTTTCCCTGCTTGACTTGACTCAATGTGAGCTGACATGACTCTCTCTTTCCTTCTCACCTTTGGGTGATGTTGAACAGGTTTAGTCCATGTGCCTGCCTCCTGTCCTTATATTATAAACCTGTCTCTCTTCTCCTAGCTGTTTAATCACAATGCATCTCCACCTCTATCACGCTAACAGAGTGGTCTGAGTCCTCTATTCTCTTACCCCGCCATCCATTTCTTTCTTTTCTCCCTCCTCCCTTTTAGTTCCTGGCCATCGATGTACGCCCCCCACCCCCAGCCCTACCCCTTCCCCTCTCCTCTTAATCGTTCCCATGTCTCGTTCTCACTCCCGCTGCTCTAAATTGATGAAAGTGTTCGCATTGTTATTCCCCAGACTCGACCATGTTCACACCCTGACACGCACACACACGTGTGGTCCGACTGCTGCCTTCACACCCCCGCTGACACGGTGGCCAGCAGTGTTTCTCTCAGTGAATCCATTAGCACCAACATCAGCGCCGCCATCGCACACACACGCACGCACAGACAGAAACAATAAACACAGACTTCAGACGTTCAGGAACACACAAAAACAAACGGACGGCGCCCGAACAGCGCCTCTTAACACTTGCCTACGGCTGGTGTTGACATTCTACTCTCGCACGTAAAGCATGCAACACCGTGCTGGTGAAGGAGGCAGCACTGAGCTAGCTCAATGCTAACCCCAGGCTAACACAAAAGTTAATCTCATTAATCTTTTCTCATTAGTGTGGACCCGAATTTCAGTTGAAGCTTGAGCCTACATCATTTAGCCACGGTGCTCTATGAACTGATCTCTGAGAATTGGCCACCTGTCAAATTCATACTCAAAACAAATAGGTGGCAGCATATCGCCAGAGTGACCGCTAACTGCTGCTAACTGTAGCCGCCTTAGCCAGTTAGCTCTGTTAGCCCTGATAAGGAGCTCCAGCTTCAGCACAAGGGAAGTGTTTGTGTTTACACCACTAGCTCAAGAGTGGGCGCTAGCTGTGGGGGCTAGCTGGTTAGCATGCTAACTTCCATACATATCTCTGCAACACAATGCATAGACGTCATAATGTCCAAACTGCTATTATTCACACTCTGCTGATAATTTCAGTCTTGTTTCGTCTTCTGCTTGAACATACACTTGCAACAATGTGCACACAAAGCTTCTACAGGTCTCCAAATGTTCTGCACAACTGTACTACACTTTTACCTCATCGTGGGAAATGTGATTCTGTTGGCCCTGACAACTGTTTCTCCTAGTAGTGTATACTGTAAGTCAACTTGTGTCCAATACGAGTGTTTATCAGGAGCTGTATATATTATATCCTAACAAGCTTAGTTATTGAAAATGTGTGAATTTATGTGATGCTGAAGATGTCACATAAAACCACCACATAACCTCTTTTTGTTTGCTGTTGCTACTGGTGTCACCACCTAAAAAACACATAAAACACACACAACATAGAAATGTGGAGCTCATACGTCAATAAAAAACATCTTTACAGCTAAAGAAGTGGAAAAACAACACGGCCATCTGTCTCTCTTTATTCTTAATGTTTATATTTGTCATACTGTTTGTCTTAATGCAGACCTCCTAGTTGTCACTTGTTGTAGAGCTCACTTTAAAAGAAAAAATGTAGATGAGCTAATATAATAGGTCTGTACTATACGCAGCCCATGTAGGCTTTAACCACCAGGGCAAAGCAAACCTAAAATATGAAAATAGATATTGTTGTCCAGGTTTCTTAGCCAGAAAAGCCTGTCCTCATTGGCTGAAAAGAATCCCATGCCTTCATGGCCTTTAGAGCTCAGAGCTGAGTCGGGTCCCAAGGCAGTCTTTGGCCATCATTGTTCCAGCCTGTGATGATTAGCCATTAGGCTCCTGCGCCGTGACATGCCGTTGAGGCCTTGCCTCCCCTGCTCTAATTTTAAAAAGGGATGAAAAAGAAGACCAGGATGTGAAGAAGACGAAGAAGAAAAAAAGAGGGATTAGCGCGGAGAGGAAGCACTTTCCCTCCCCCTCTCTCTCAGGTCCCCAACTAACACTTGTCCAAACATAAAGCATTTTATCCTCCGCTGTGCTCTGCCTTAATATCTCACACTTCAAATTGCTCGAGTCCTCTCATTGCGTGTGTGTGTGTGTGTGTGTGTGTGTGTGTGTGTGTGTGTGTGTGTGCGCACAGTTTCGTTAACTTTCTCCCTTTCTTCCTCTCCCTCCCTCTGTCTCTCTGGGGTTAGAGGACTTAGCGGGCTTTCAGAGAGCTGTTGATTTAGCATTATGTGTGTTAATGCAGGAGAGCAGGAGGGGAGGAGTGCTGACTCCAATACACTTTAAATCCACCACATGCCAATAGATAGGATGACACCTGGACCTCTAGCTGGGACGCTCTGGTGAATAAATTAAGCAGCCCTCATCTCCACATCGATCTAAATGAACCTGCAGTGCGTTTGTGTGTGTGTGTGCTAATGCGTGTAGCGGAGGGCAGTGAAGAGCATGCACGGGTTGACTGTAAATGTGGGAGGCTGGAAATGTTTCTATTGCCGATGATGAGTTATCCAAGTGTGTGTGTGTGTGTGTGTGTGTGTGCACGTGTGTGTGTGCGTGGGTCCTCTCCGTCCAGGCCACTTTTTTCCATACATCGATCGTTAGGTTAGAAGGGCTCAATAGAGGTATGGCAGCTGTGATAGCATCTTTAAGGCAATTAGCCTTGGGCACGAGCCTTCACACACACACACCTACACACAAACATCCTCCTTTGTCCTCTGTTGTTCCAAACAGCTTCAGATGAACACACGCTTGTTAAAATGATAGAGCACTTCCTCTAAATATGCAACATTTGAATGACAGAAGTATCTGAGAGGAGCTGCTGCTGTTGGGTAATACGCTACAGGTCAATTTTGACAGCATATTTTGTTCGACCCCTCCTGCTGGTAAAGGCCAATGACTTTCAAACACCATCGCCCTGTTTGTTAAGCAGTTAAATGTGTCATTTCCCTCCCAAGGCTACAATAATCCTGATGTTACCACCAGGTTTTTTTCTTTCTTTTTCACTTTTAAAAACATGAAAAGCTTCCTCAACGACCACAGTACAAGTAAACTGATCTAGATGTGTTAAACCAGTGGAGCGGCCATTTAAATCCTTATCACAATTATTCTTGTCATGAAGCATCAAACTTGACATGAGCTTTTAACTAGATGAACTGCTAAACACTAAAACCAACAAGATTACTTAGCTAAACATGATGCCTGTATCCAAAAAACACAACCAGAGCTACACTAGAAACTGATTAGGGAGCTGTTTAATAACACAATTCATCTGGTAATGTCAGCAACCAGGAGAAATTAGCAGGTAAAAATGAAATTGGTGGTTATACAGGGCAGCCACAGGCTGAAACATCCTACTAGCAGTAAATGCTAGTGTGGACAGATGCGAGTGCCATGGACAGCTCCCCTGTGTCTCACATCCTCAGCAGCAAGGGAGCTGTCCCTGGTGCTGACCGCGCTGCCTGCTGACAGCACCACGGAGAGCTCCACAGCGTGCAGCCTTGACATAACACAGTTTGAAATAACACACTTCATAAAGGATCATTGAATCATAACTTGACTTTACCAAACCTGTGTTATTTAACAGGCTAATTTATACTCACCTTAGTCAGTTTAGGCCCTAAAGTTGGGGGGATAATTAGCAGGTTTGACATTATGATACCTCTGTATTCTGTTGCAGAGATATCTAATGAAGTTAGCATTCTAATGAGCTAGCTCCAACCCATCCTGGTCCAAAGCTCCTGTGCTAGCGATGTGAACACTATCACTCCCCTGGCCCCCGAGCTCCTAGTCTGAACCGCTAGCTGCACTGCTAACTGAGCTAATGAGCTAAGGACAGGTTAGCAGCAGTTAGCTGTAACTCTGGCGATAGGCTGCCCCCTAATTATTTTAAGTATGAATTTGACAAGTGACCAATCCTTACATATTGCACCTTTAACGTCTATCTTCGTATATCTATGAATAAAAACATTATATATCTTAAAGGATGAGTTTGAACGAGCAACATACCAAAAATATATTATCGAAGAGTGTGGGAAAATGATTCTTTGACTTTAAAAATGCAGATTCAGAGTTCAGATACGGGCTATACAAAACACATTTCTGCCTTCTGCTTGCACATTCACAAAGCTTCCGGTGTATTAATTATCTTGGCCTGAGAAGAAAAGAGGTTTTGAAGGCGGTGAATGATTGACACATCAAAATGGGTGAGAACAAGAGAAGGCGCTTTGATACGGAGTCAAGGTTTCATTCTGTGCATGTAAACACAGCCCTTGGACTCCCCTCAGCAGCTCTTGAAAATGCTTGTGAACCCCTGCAAAAGTGTCGGGCAGATGTTAAAGCTGTGACCTCTGAACCGAACGTGAAAGGGGAGCTTTGCGAGATAACATGTTTGAAAATGTCATCCGTCACCTGCGCTCCCCCGGGGGTTTTATGACAGAGCTGTTGTGGTTTGTTGGCCCTGAAAGCACAAGCAGCCCAGCACCTTTTGAAATGGACAGCTCCACTCCCTCCTGTGAGCGTTTTGCATGGCCGAGATTGGCGTTGTGCGAATCATCCTATTGAGTGCATTTAGCTCACTTCTCATCGCAGCACAATGAGCCTAAATACGGCACTAAAAATAGAAACCACCTCCGAACTGGCACCGAAACTGTCTGAGTTTTACAATCGCTTTTGGAGTGAGGGGGGAAAAGGGGATAGTGTGAAATAAGAAAAGAGATAAATCATGTGTGGCGGACCTTGCATATTTCGACGTACAGTGTACACACACTTTATCAGTCTTTACCGCCCTCCCTTGTATCCTCTATGTTTTCCTGAATCTCTGCTCATCTTTTCGCTCCCTCATCTGTGTCATCGTGTGACAGTGTGAGCTGCCGCTCTGACTTCATGCTGAGCTGTTTGCATGGATAACACATCTGTGTACACACACACAAACACACACTGTGTATATGTGTGTGTGTGTGTGTGTGTGTGTCTGTCAAAGGGGAAACAAGCCATTTGATTTGCTACTGTGGTGAAAAAATAACCTAATAATCTCGCAGTCGTCGCCGATGCAATGCAAAGGCTCAAGACGAAGTTTGAGATTGTGTTTGTGTTCGTGCTCCTCCTCTGTCTGATTGGGTTTATTCATTCTCTACGCAGTGTGTGTGCCTCCGTGTTTGTGTGTGTGTTTGTGTGTAGTGACGTAACTCAACCTACATTTCCTTTCTTCCTATGCGTGTCTGTTTGTGCGTAAGTTTGTGTTTTACAGCCTCCAAGAGAAACCCTTCCATGTGTCATCGTGATGACTCAAACGGATGTTACTGTACTGTGTGTCATTTCCTTTCTGTCTTTTGTCTCCTTTGTGTGATGAAAAACTACACTGTGCAGCCGGTCATTTCGCTCATGTGTACAGTGTGTGTTTGGCCTGAGGTGAGTCCACAGGCCGGTGCTGACCTGCTGACTAAATAACCACATGTTCTCCGGACTTCTCTCAATATCACAATGTCCCTTCATTTTCTCTCTTTCACTTTGTTTTCTTTATATTCTTTTAGTATTACATGTTTTTATGTAACTCATAGAACCAGCACCCATATCTGCAGCTTTTTGATTGGGTTAGCTGTTGCAGTTTGGTCGAGTCCCTCCTGCTGCAACTGCCTGTTGCTAAATATCACAAGTCTGAATCTGCAAAGTGACAAGTAACTAAAGTTATCTAATAAATGTAGTGGAATGAAAGTATAAAGTAGCAAAAAAATGGTTATACTCAAGTAAAGTACGTCAAAATTGTCCTTAAGTAGAGTACTCCACACATACGTGAATACACTAGTAGTTACAAAGGGTTTTTGATAATTGTATGAATACATTAAAGTAGGAAATTTGATGATTGAATATATTTAGTTACCAAGTAAAGTCCAAATGTTAAAAAACAATATTAAATGTTACAGTAATGTAAAGTAAGCAAGTTAATTAACATATTCTAATATATGAATTGTTATTTCCTGTCTGACTGGAGCCAGAATCTCCACCAGGCAAACAAGATAAATCCTCGACAGCTGGTAAAGATGTGATGCTGTTTACCACTGCATTCACACTGCAGTAGGCATTTCTTTTTTTTTTTTTGGTCAAATTAAATCCTAGTGCAGCATTCAAAACACAGACACACAAGTTTAACTACATCCATGCACTTAGTAGCTGACAAACTGCGCTGCTTGCTATGCAGGAGGCTACTTTAATCTTCCTCCAGCACAAACACAACATCATCTCTGCCCCTGTTTGACTCCTCGCTCCTGCTTTCGTGTCTGCCTCCCTCTGTGTGCTACCTGTTTTTGGGTTCCTCTCATGCTCCTTCTTTTTTTCTTTTTCTTTTCAACCTCTTTAGATCCATCTCTGTCCCTCTCTCTCTCTCCCCGAGTGACAAAACAGGCCGCCCAGTAACCAGGGGAAACGCTGCGTGATGTCACACACACCCTCACGCAGGCTTAGTCAGAAGAAGCAGCGATGTAAATCCCCCCCCAACACACACACACAGTGGAAAAGAGTGAGAAAGATTAGGAACCCCAAGTATTCATAAGTATTTCTCTTTCATTCACCCATTCACACACTCACTAGCACACACACACACACACACTTTGCGCTCCTTCAAGTAATTGTATTCAGAACGACGAGTCAGCAGAATAGTCTAAGCTGGCATGCAGGGTTATGTGGAGGCTGACGCACACACACACACACACACACACACACACACACACACACACACACACACACACACACACACACACATACGCCCTCTCAGGCCAGCACTGCGGCTTCTTTTGCCATCTTACTCACTTTCTCTGACTAACTGCTGTATGCCCCCTCACACTGAGCACAGACAGAGAGAGATGCGGCCATCCCTCCATCCTCTCTCTCTCTCTCTCTCTCTCTCTCTCTCTCTCTCTCGTACCTTGAGGAAAGAACAAAGGGATGTCTAATTGCAAGACAGGACCAGAATTCCTTTTAAACAGAGAGATGATGGGGGAGGGAGGGATGGAGGGATGGAGGGAGGGTGACCCAGTTCTAATCAAAGTGGAGGGTTGTATTGTTTTGTATTTCTGAGCTGTAATACTCTTATTATAGCTTATTTATTCATGCCTGCAAACACATACAGAAAACCCTCATGTGGATCTTTAGTCTTTTTATCTTTGTAGCTGTTTATCATGTTCATGGATTCGCCTGTTTAACTGCCGTACTATACAGATGACAGTATCCCTCTCGCTGTTTCGTCTCCTGTCATTCTCGCCCCTAAATTTATTCCAGCACAAAACAATCCCCCCTTGTATGAGGGTGGGATCGTACAAGCTGGGTGGAGGTTGTGCTTGTTCCATGGCGGAAATTGCAGAAATGGGCCGGCCCTAACAACAGCAAAAGGAAGCCACAATGGCAAAAAGGCCGACACTCTGACCAATTAACGCTCTGCAGTTAAACCTGTTTTTCCTGATCTGTTGGCTCATTAAGCCACAGTATATCTGCAACAATGCAGGATTGATGATGTTGTTTTAATGGGTTACACTGCATGTAAATGAAGCGTGAACACGTATAATGGGTGAAGTTACAGGCTATCTAATCTACATTGAATCGAGAAGGATGCATTTTACTGATTTGATGAAACCGCTCAGCTTTTAGGGGGCGCTCAGGTATACAGCGACAAAGAGACCCAAAGCAGCAGGATATTTTATTAAAATGGAAATGTGCTACACACAAACATGCAGTGCAAAGGTGCAAAATGGCATCTAGTGGCGTGATTAGTGCTGCCAGATCTTGCGAGAGATCAATATTATCATTACACTTTAGTTATCAAGCACTGCATTATGTGCATCCATTTCTGACTAAACTTATGGTATCTGCAGAGGGCCTTTGGATCCGCTTGAGGCCAAATCAATGCAGTCTTGTTCTCCCATTTTTTGTTACATTTTCTCCCATATTTCACCCACTTCATCCCTGGCTTTGTTAGCTAAGTAATTAAAAAAACTCCATTAATTGTAATTTTATTAGACAGGAGAGACAGAAGACATGGGAGCAAGCCCAAAGAAGCAACTACACTTGAGGAGTTAAAGTCATACTTGAGTAAAAGTAGTAACAACATCTTAGAATAATCGAATATTATCAAATTATCCCCAGTGATTTTCGTAAAGCATTTTTGCTTGAAATCCCCATCCCTGGTGAAAAGTACATTACTTGGGTAAATGTACTGTGTTATATTCCGTCACTGGAAACAAGTCCAAAAAACTGCAAGTGACTTTATGGTAAAACAAGACCAAAGTCGCTTATAATTAGCAGTCTTGGCAATCCTGCGCGTGACACGAGGATTTGAGAAAAGTTTGGCTTCATGGAAAATGTCCTACCGTAGACAACGACTGCCAATCATCCAATTGGTGCTGCATATACAGATTATGACTACAGCTGTCCTGCCTTTGTGTGTTTGTATGTCTGAATGCATGAAATCTGGACTGCGGCCGTGCTCTTTAGGGGCAGTATGGTCGACGTGACAGGCAGGTATATGAGATGTATGATGTTCTTTAAGCTGTTATTCTATCTATTACTGGATAAATGACCATTCTTCATCCTGAGCCACAGTGCAATAGGAGACACAGTTGGCAAAAGCAGGTATTTCAAACACAATTACAAACAATGACTGCAATCGCACTGAGAACTTTTTTTTTTGACAACCCCTTCACTCTACCTGAACAGACCAGTGCAAAGAGACGCCACTTTAGCTGCTTATAGACCTGAACTAATCACCACCTAATGTGGGTTCAAATCCCAAACCAATCTTTTGAAAATTGAGACAGACTGCTGATTTATTAAGATGAATGGCAGCAACAAATGGACACACACACACACATACACACACACACACTCAACAACTGACGCATAGTGCGGGTCAGAAAGAGATGAGGAGTGGGAGAGATAACGAGAAGAGGCTAAGAGGGTTAATGACTGTCTCAAACACAAGGCCAGCAAGATTGTTCCCGTTGATGCATGCACAAACACACACACACACACACACACACACACAGACACGCACACACACAGGTCATCTTGATGAAATTGCACATGATAAATTTATGATCCGCCTGACGCTCCAAATCTCGTCGCTTAGCGCTGTGTCTTCATGTCACGCGCGCCTTTGCCTGTCAGAGAGAGGCAGAGCGGGGGGGGAGACGCAGGAAAGGACGCGGGAGATGGAGGTGAGGAGAAGAAGGAAAAGATGGGGAGAGACAAAGACAGAAATAGAGAGAGTGATAGTGTTTGAGCCAGGAGTGCGGCTCTTTGTCTTCCTAATGGAGCCATTACCTAAGGGGTGTGTGACCCCCGGGGGTCAATCCAACACAAGCGCGCGCACACATACACACAGAGGACAATGTAGATGATGGGCGTGAGTAGCACTGCCAAGAGCTGAAGGACAGGCTACGACACTGTGTAATCTGTATTTTATTACCAGAGTTTTTACTCGCTGATGTTACTGTACCTGTCTCTCTCTCTCTCTCTCTCTCCATCCTCCTCCACCTTTCTCTCACCTCCTCCCTTTCAGCTACTGATTCTTTCAGATCACAATCTGAGAAAGCGGCTCAGTACAATTATACAAAAAAAGGATGAAAGGACACACTCAGATTCCTTCCTGTTGACCTGCCTGTATCACCCATTTTCTTTCCCCCCCCCCAGCAATTAGTCCTCTTACTCCCCCCCAAATCACCTCACGCCACCCCACTCACTGCTCCACATTCCCCCTCTCTTCCTCCTCATCTCTCTCCCCTCAACCTAATTTAAAGCGAAAGTGACCTTTTTTGTGTGAAAAAGTGTCACCACACATTCAGGAGCATGTACACACACACACACACACACACACAAACACACACTAATGATACAATGAAAAGATGTCTGGGAGATAGAACGCGCTCTTTAGAAAGTACACACTCATTATTATGCCACTCCTGTGAGTGTGTGTGTGTGTGTGTGTGTGTGTGTGTGTGTGTGTGTGTGTGTGTGTGTGTGTGTGTGTGTGTGTGTGTGTGTGTTGTCCACCACTACAGGACATGAAATGCAATTACATCTGTCCTTGGGAACATTTCAATCGCTCCGTGTCCGCTTCAGGCAAATTACCTATTCAGCAGTATCACACATATACTACAAAAGATGAGTGTGTGTGTGTGTGTGTGTGTGTGTGTGTGTGTGTGTGTGTGTGTGTGTGTGTGTGTGTGTTTGTAGCACAGTTTCTACAACAATTTAAAGGTCCACTATGTTGTTTTGGGGAGGAAATTTGAATCAGAAGAGAAAGATCTTCATTGACTGTTTGACTGAAACTCTCTTTGTTTTCATGACTGAATAAACTGAATAAACAAACTGATCTTACAGAGGTCATACTATGCTTTTGGGGGTTTTGGCTTTCCTTTATTGTGTCGTGTAGCATTTTTGTGCATTTTTGTGCAGTGAAAAAGCCCAAAGTCCACACCAAAGGGAGTTACTCTCTCCCATAGAAAACACTGCTGCACTGCCTGAAACACCTGGTGTGGAGTTGAGCCTTTACTTCTGTAAGTTATGTGCATCACCATGTAACAGGTGTTATATAAATATATATATATATATATATACATATATATTATGAATATACACTCCAGTCAGTCAGCAGACATACAGTTGCTACTGCTGTAGCGTTATTTTAGATCACACTACCTTGCTAGGCATGACCCACAAATGCGACTGCAGAACTCGAAAGCAACACTTAAACCCAGAAACACATACAAAAATAACCTCATATGCAAAAGAAAAGTGTTATGCATCTTATTTTTATTGCCCAAGATATAAAGTAAGAACAAAGTATCCAGATCTGACTGAGATTCAGCAGTAAATGCCACACACACACACACACACACACAGAAGGCAAACAGAGGGTGAGCCGCCTGCCAGTCTGTGCATCTCCCCTATTGTCAGCACTCTGACAGAATGTAATTGAAGAAAATAGAAACCCCAGAGAAGAGGATCAATTACTCGGTGTACAAGACCGGAGAGATGTTTTCATATTAGAATGATAAAGTGTTGCCCGAAGTACTGCAACACAGGAGGAAAGAGAGAAGGATGAATGTAGAGAGAGGAAGAAACAAAGAGAGAACGATAGGAGAAGGGAGAGACAGATGAAGTTTGAGAGTAGTTTACCTATTTGCCTCAGTGGATGCGAGAGGATGTGTGTGTGTGTGTGTGTGTGTGTGTGTGTGTGTGTGTGTGTGTGTGTGTGTGTGTGAGAGAGAGAGACACAGGAGATTTTGAGCGAGAGCGATCTGAGCTGAATTAAGTTGTAAATTGGAAGGGTGTGATTGTGCAGCGAGACTCGCTTATCATTCAGCTGCATCATCTCCAGCGGCCTCGGCGCTCGGTCGGAGATACAGCGAGGAACAATGACGGTCTAATTCCATTGTGTCCATAAACCGTCAATACGAGGGAGACGGAGGGAGAGAAAAAGAGAGAGGAGGAGGAGGAGGAGCGGGGGTGAGGGAGAAGTGGCCGAGGGACACGGGGAGCAGGACGTGCAGTGAAGAAGAGCCCAGGAGTGAAAAGGAGCTCTCTGGTGAAGAATGGAGGAGTGCGAGGGGCAGCCTCACGGTGCTGAGTGACTTCAATAGCCTTCCCTGCCTCCCTCGGCCCATCGCTGCCTCTCAATTAAATTCTAATCAATGGAAAAGCCTCATTATCCCCACTGCCTGCAATGCTGTGGAATTGATCTCTGTCCCTGTGGTACAGCCATACAATGCTAAATTTCAAAGCTTTGGTCAAAAAGAACAGTGTTAGCGGACGCAGGGTATCAAACGCAGGCTGATAAGGTGCCGTGTACAGTACAAGACAGTCAAGGTCTTTGTGATATAATAGTCTGCCTTTTTAAGCATCAACAGGTGAGGCTTGGAAAATACACCAACCAGTTGATTGACTTTCCTGACCATCGATTAATCAGTAATGTTATGTTCCATGTAAAAATGGCAGGAAATGCTGCTTCTAAAAATACAGCTGTTTTCTGCTTTTCTCTGTTTTATCACGATACATTGAGGATCTTTGAGTTTTATAACACAACAAGACATTAATAGGCTTAAGTTCGGACTTTAAGAAACTGAGTTGGACATTTTTCACTTTTTTCTAACATTTCAGAGACCAAACATCAAAATAAGCAATACTTCACTGTCAACTGTGCTTGAGTTCTTTGAATACAATATCAGTGTTTGGCCATGAGAGTGTGACACATTTTCTTTATTGCATATATATGTGTGTGTGTATATATATATATATATATATATACATATAATTTGCAAAATAACACCTCAATATTTTTTGTATCTCTCTAAAAAGTGAAGAAGTGGTCCACTTCAGCACATGCAGGCTGACAACAGCAGGCTGGCTTTTCAACTGACTATCTGGAGATTGTACACTTAAAGAAACCTTATGAATGCACACACACACACGCACGCACACAAACACACACACATACAGATGCACACACACAAAAAGTACAATGGGTGTGAGGGAGAGTTAAAGGAGAAAGATATGGGTACTTTCAGACAGAGACAAGGACAGAGGTGTCCGGGGGGAGGCCTGTTTAGAAAGCACCTGCCGCCGACCCCTAAGGAGCAGACAGATGATTCGCCACGGGAACAGGAACACCTGACAGCCCACTCACACACACACACACACATATACGCTGCATCTGAAAGAATATGTGACTGCAAGCTGAGAAGGAACCTTGAAAACAATTTACCCACTTCAACACACACACAGACACACACACACAAACTCTTCTTCTGTGTGCATCGTTCAAAGATACACACACACGGGCACACAAGAAGTGGCTGTAAAATGCTATAGCAGGCAGAAATAGGAAGAAGAACGCACAAAACAGTGGGAGGGGGGATGAGGAGAGAGATGCCATCCCATCATGAAGGCACTGGGCCCTTTTTTTGAATGTATTTAGTTATTAGAGGAGAGGAGAGGAGAGGAGAGGAGAGGAGAGGAGAGGAGAGGAGAGGCAAAGAGAGACAAGTGAAGGTAGTGAGGAGCGACTGTGATCCCATTAGGCCAGTTAATCACCGCACCCCCTGCAGTCATTTTGCCATCACAAAATTGGCTGAGTAATCCTGTACTTAGTGTGTGTGTGTGTTGTGGGGGGTGTGTGTGTGTGTGTGTGGGTCTGCATGAGTGACGAGGTTAGACATGTAATTATGATGTGTATGTCTTCTGAATTCCCTCTTTTCTTGTTCTTTCATGGTTGTTTGCCTAACAAGCTGACATACACTCATTGGTATGGAAATGTTTTGCGCTAATAAACCATATTTTTAGAAACTGGAGGTACATCAGCACAATATTTAGACATCGTGACATTTTAGTCATTCTATCGTCTCTGCATTTAGGATATTTTCCTGACTGTTAATTCTTTAAATTCTCATTTGCAACATCGCCTCGTTTATGAGATTAAGAGGTGACAGAGAAAACAATTTCTCCTGTTGTGATTGTGCAGGAGAGCCCGCCACTGATTATTTGTCAGTTAGTGACAGCGACAGAGCTGCTCATTAAATGCCGAGAAAGTCTCCAGCTGGAAGGGGTGTTTGTGTTTTGTACAGTCACGCATGGAATTATTTTGTGTATATAAATGACCAATTTCCTCAGTGTGATGACTGTGTTGTCTAGACCTTGGGCTCTTATCTCCTCTGTCTTCATTTCCTGTGAAAAACACAGACTTTAAATGGTTCCAGACAATAGAGATGACAAGTGGAAACCCTGTTGAGCTTGGAAAAAAAGGGTAAACAGTACATATACTAAGAGAAATAATAGAATAAAATAAGAAAACTTGGATTATTTGGCAGATATTGTTTTCTTATGTCACATTATTGAACACTTAAAGGGAATCCTGTATTTTTAAACCTGGGCCCTGTATTTACATCTTTTGCTGTGTAAATGATTCATACTACTGTCAAAGTTACATCCTCTGAAAGTGCTTGATTTTGCCACTGGCTAATGTTGTTATTCTAAGAGTCTGACAACATTACGGAAGCGATTTTACAGAGATAGACTTTTTGTTAAATAAAAAGATCCATTTCGTAACCGGGAACACAAGTCCCGCTGGAGGAGAAGTCTCGTTCTGGAACCTTGCCAAAGGTAAGTTCTTGTAGGAAGACGATGGTGGAAATATGAGTCAGAGTTAAAGAGAGGAGTTTGGAGTTTACCTAGAAAAACCGCCTGCAGGAATTTATTTCCAAAGTCATGGCAGACTATTTAACCAAACTGTAACAATTCAACAAAATGTGTTTCTGGTTACAAAAAGGATGTTACACATTTATGAAAGGTCTTATTCTGTAGGAGTGATTTCCATAATGTTGTCAGGCACTTGGAATAACAACTTCAGTCTGTCTGTGGCAAAAACAAACGCCTTTAGTGGACATAACTTTGATGGTCGCAGTTGCCCCAAAGGATTACATTGCAGCCGTGTTGCTGCTGCCAGCTGAGGCAATCTGCTGGACTTATTCCAACACTTAGTAAGAATAAGTTACACACCAAAACATGTAGAGCTGAGGTTAAAAAACACCATAATTCCCCTTTATAACAACTCATTTACATTTTTCTGAGAAATATAGACACAACATCTTGAGGAGGTGATTGGTGTGGATGGTCCACACAGTATATGACACCAGAGACCGCATACCACCATTTTTTAACATAATTGTGGTTATAGGTCATTTTTGTCGATAAATGGTAGTGACATATTGACATTTGTATTTCAGACTAAGATGCTGTGTCAATTTGCAATGTACTTAAAGTCAAAGCGCAGCGTGCCGCGTAAAATGCTTAACATGCAATATTAAAGGTGTCAATCTTATCTGCTTCAGTTACCTTAGTTTTCTACACCAGTAGAGGTGTATTGATTATTTGAGGTGAATCCTCGGTTGGAGAAATGTACTGAGTGAGGGTAGCCAAGTGCACACTGATTAACTAGTGCTGTTTTTTTACTGTCAGGCAATAGGATACGGCTAAACACACACACATGCATTGAGGAAAATGCTACATAAAAAGCTTTAGCTGGCCTTGGTCTGCAGTGACAGCACTGCAAAGCCATCATTAATGTGTGTGTGTGTGTGTGTGTGTGTGTGTGTGTGTGTGTGTGTGTGTGTGTGTGTGTGTGTGTGTGTGTGTGTGTACAGACAGTAATAAATTATAGCTAGTATACTGCAGGAAGACCATAGTTAAATGAGGGCGCTTTTAGTCTTTATCAATAGCTAACTGTGTTTAAAATTGTGTGTGTGTGTGTGTGTGTGTGTGTGTGTGTGTGTGTGTGTGTGTGTGTGGTGGTTGCACATGGTGTGTGGTCTCAAAACCTGTGTTGTGCTTTTCAACACATGCAGGCATATCTTAAGGTCTACCACACACACACACACACACTGTAACAGCCAGCTTTTAATTAGTAGATAGATCTAAACGATTTTTGGAAAAGCTGCTATAATTGTGTTTGTGTGTGTATGTTAAATGGTACATTGTGCTGAGTAAAATAATTTAACTTGCACATAGTTTAGAAGTTAGTCAGTTTTCTTTTTGTGTGTGTGAGAGAGAGAGAGTGTGTGCATGTCTCTCACTCTCTCTCTCTGTCAAGGCATATTTCTCAGTGGGGCTGCGCTAACAATGCCCTCTCCTACTTGTCAAGGTTGGACTAAACTAACATCTCAAACACACACACACACACACACACACACACACACAAAGCTCGATCACGACGCTCCCACACGCTGGAGCCAACGCATAAAACACACACACGCAATGCAAACAAAAAAAAAAAAAAAAAAAAACCCTCACCTCGTCATGACTCCTCCTCAAGCGTCTAAATGAGCTATTGAAAGTCAGCAATTTCGATTAAATCAAACCCTTCAGTAACAAACCTCAGTCTCTATCATTCAGGAGCTTCGGTATTGGAGCACAGAAAGCCAGGGTCGACCGAGCGGAGCGTGGGTTTACTGCAGTGAAAAGAATAAAGGATCACTTCTCTCAAGGACAGCTTATCTAAGCTACTGCAAAGTGGTGGTTTACCAGGAGATGGTGTTGGGAAGAAGTTCGTCCTCAGGACAAGGAGTTGGTTTGTTGGCAAGTTGAGTAAAGTTTTTTTTTTAGGTTATACATGTCCCATTATATCAAGTGCTGTAAAGAGCTGTACATGTTACCTATTTTAAGAGCTGGCACTGGTGGGAAACTTACCACAGTCAAGTATCATTTAAGCATATTTGCAAAAGTTATGAAATAAGATTCATGATCAAGCATTTATTCATTTCATATGAGTTGTCTTAGAAGCTTTCATAAACCCATCTTCTTTAAAATAAAGCATGTGGTGCAAATGAAATATGTATGTGAAACACAAGAATTACTGTCCAGATGTAGGTGGAGCGAATCTTTTTTATTTATTGTTAAACTTAAATACCTACTTGGTTACTAGAACCTTCAAATTCCCAGTTAAAATGCTGAGGACAGGATCTCAGTGTCCTTACTTGAAGCTATGGCCCTGATGTTGTGACTACCATAGGAAAATGTCTAGTTAGAACTATTTGGTTTAGTTAAAGGGTAACTCCACCAATTTTACACATTAAGGTGTGTTTCCAGGTCTTGGGGAGCACTACTGCATATGTAAAAAAACAGAAAAAAGTAGTATAAAGCCTTTTGTGGCCTCAGAGGAAGCTGCATGTAATCTGATAAATTGCCTCCAGTGATGTCACTCACTGGCTATGTTGCATTGTGGGTAATGTAGCCGCCAGCTTTTGAAAAGGAAGAATGCTTTACTTTAAAATGGCGATATCTCTGGTTCTTCCGTATCGATTTTGATAATTTGTTTTTAAACTATCCATAATAAGTTGATAACGGTGTTATAGGAGTGCAATGCCAAGATCTAGCTAAAAAAATCATGGCAGCTACTTTACATATGCAGTAGTTCTCCCCAAGTCCTGTAAACACACTTGTCTGAAATTGGTGGAGTTACCCTTTAGGGGAAAGACTGTGCTCATGATAAATAAATAATGGTAATGTATGCAAGCTAACTGAAACACTTGGTTCCTTGGACTCCATACACTTGGAAAATGGCTACATTTTTGCAGGATGCCTGGGTAAATCACGCTGCTACAGCCCCATATAGGTTATATATAGGTTACACTGCTGCCAGCTGCTGGTCTGCACATATTGTACCTCCAAACCCTGCCCTGTATCTTTAAAATAACATGCAAGTGAGGCTAATATGCCTCATTCTTGCCACAAATACTACAGACTCGCTCTCTCCATCTCTCTCTATCTCCGTCCCTCTCTTTGTTGCACTCCCTCTCCCCCTCTCTCAGGTGTTTTCGGCAGGTAAAAACCCCATTTCCCTGTTCCCCTTGGGGTGCGCTGACCTAACTGCTGGTGCTCCCCGGAGCCCTGGCTAACTCCGCAGACCCATTTGTCAACGTTGACCCTGCAATCCTCCCCCCTCCTCCCCCATCCGTCTTCCCTCCCTTCCTATTCTATCTTCCTCTGGTGCTTCAGCTATTTTTAAATCCTCCCCTTATGTCTCGCTGTACACCCCTCCTCTTTAAAAGGACTATAAAAGCACCGAGGGCTGGACAAGATGGACGGAAGGGGCAGGTGGGGGGCTGGGCTGGGGTGGGAAAAGGGACAGAGAGGGAGAAGAGGAAGGAAGGGTGAGGCTGGAGCTGGAGGGAAGTGGAACACTAAACTAGAACGTAGAAGAACAGGTGCTGAGATAATAAAGGGTACACTCCTTCTTACATATTGCCCCTTTAACTTTACATATTTCCGCTGGTCACTGCTAATACAGTGTATAAAAAATGGAAGCAAGAACAAGCATATTGGTTGATTCCTGGTTGGTAAGCGTTCAAAAAGCAAGCTGGTTATCGCTAAAGTGTGATGAGCAGTTCAGCACAGTTGAGGCCCTAACATGAATGACCCATAAACTCTTTAAAACAGATTTACTGACTTGAGCCTGTCAGACCTTTACGTCAATAACGCAATTTATCGGGGAAGACAAGAACCAAAGGCTGAACATTTTTCAAGGAATCAATGTCATTATTTATTTACATTATTCTGACGCTGAAGCCTTATCACCTCGAGTGCCAGGAGGGCAGATTTGAGGGTCACACAGTGCTCGCATTAACAGCGGCTGCGTACAGTAATTACAGTTTGGGAGGATAGGGTGGTGGTGGTGGTGGGGGGGGGTTAATAGGATGCGCACAGACTTTTCTCAGCAAAAACCTTATCGCTAATAACCACACACTATCAACTTAATTAAAGAGCGCTTCTTTAAAAGCCCCTCAGCCTCTCTCCAGTTTGCTCCGCACCTCTTATTCTATCTTTAACTCCCTCATTTGCGCTCATTCCATCCTCCTTTCTTCCTCTTTCTGTCGCTTTTTTTTTTCCAAGGAGAAAGCTGTTGAGTCACTCTTCCGTTGTCCCCATTCTCTTCCCTCTATCTTTGAAGTCAGCTGAATTCCACGACGCTACGATATAACGGCGGAGGGGCTCGCTGCACTACGTCAGTTACATGATGCGACACGACACTTTAAGGACTTCATATTAAGGACTCTGCAGTTAAAAGAACCGAGAGTGCTGAGACAAGTTGCAAATGACCTGAAAACTAAAAATAGTGCCCACCGAAAAAGTCGTTCACTGCAGCATTTAAACTGGGGAGGACATTATCAGCCGCTGCATAATGGCGTCTCGCAGAATACTTAAAAATCGTGTCGCTGTCACTCTGACTTATTGCAAACTGTTTCCACGCACAGCGTATAGAACATGCGTCGTACCTTAAAACGCCAGTAAAACATTAGGTGCGACAAGTTAAAACACCCAACTGGAGTGTAAATATTCAGTTACTTTCAGGCCAAGGGGGTTAAAAGTTTGAAGAGCGTGTGGCTTTCGTCAAGACAGCCGGATGCGAGGACATTCCAGTTTCTTGTCAGGCTCGACAAGACCTCTTAAGTTGTCTTTCATGTTAATGGATGCGAGGCAGCATCCTTTTTCTTTCTTTTTTTTTTTTTGCAGAGCTGAAGTTTTAAAAGCAAAGTGCTGGCTGCCGACCGAGGAAGCGAGGGAGAGAGGCAGAGAGAGACAAATAAACTGAGTGTGCCAATAAAACATGAATAATGCCATTTTCCTGAGAGCCCCCCACTGCGCTCACAGCTTGTTCACTGCTTGTCACACAGGGACCTTCTTACAAGTCATCCTCCACCCACCCATCCATCCATCCATCCGTCCTTGCGCCCATCTAGCCCCACTACTTCAGAACAATTAAGGTTGACTTCATGCTCCAAGGGGCTTTCCATCATAATGGAGAGACGAGTGAAACAAGGAAGAGGCTCGTCGGAGGGATATTTAATTCATGTCACTCTCACTGCCTGCATCTCTCCGTTCCCTGTCTTTTAGCACAGCTCACTACCCCCAACATGCTGCAGTGCTGGGCTAGGCTACACTACCCTATAACGCTAAGGGAGAGACTACGGTCCGTTTTAATGGAATTGTGTTGCAACGCTGGAGCGGGCTCCGTGCAGGATGCAGCGAGCGGGCGAGAGGAGCAAGTCAGCCCTGGTCTAACGTGATTGCGCTCGTTCACTGCAGACACTGCAGAGTAATCTGGCAGCGGCATTTCTGTGTGACTGTGTGTTCTCTGTATGTATACTCGTGTGTGTGTGTGTGTGAGAGAGAGAGAGAGAGAGTCAGAAATGGATGGATGGAAGGAAAAGAAATGGAGGGAAAGATTGAAAAATCATTAAAGACATGAGAGCGGAATCAAACACTCCTGAAACCTAAAGCTTTGAAAAGTGGTCTCTGTGTGTGTGTGTGTGTGTGTGTGTGTGTGTGTGTGTGTGTGTGTGTGTGTGTGTGTGTGTGTGTGTGTGTGTGTGTGTGTGTGCAGGGGAGAGGGAGTGTGGGGTGCAGCTGTTGCCAACTCCTTTCGACATGGCTGCGATAGATACGAGCAGAAATCTCTCACTTCAATCTTCAAACACTTAACGGCACGGCGATGGAAGGGGAAAGAGAGAGGGGAGGACAGATAGACTTTGGAGATAAGATGCGGAATGCAGATGAGAGAGGGAGATGAGGAGAGGAGGGAAAAAGCTGCACAGGGACGCAGGTTGGGTGCGAGATAGCCCGCGCCATGCTCGAAAAACAGTGCAGTTACTGCCCGTCCAATGAAAGCCGAGCCTTCGTCACTATTTTACTGTGACCTATTTAAAAAATATTCTCAACAAAATGCCTCCTGTCCTATCCTTCCTATCCGTCTCTCCAGCATCTTCCGACCCGCTCTTTCCGAGATAAAGTTGGAGGAACGGGAGGTCGGTGTTTTCGCGGGCTCGTCTAATTAGATCAAACTTAAGGCGACTGACTGTTTTCTGACCTCCCAGCACGTCGGATTTTTACACACAATCCCAAAGCAGCTCAAAGGGAAGACGTCGTAGCGTGGTTTTATAGAAAGCAGCCTAGAGAAAGGACTGCGCCACACCACACTGCACCAGAAATGTGAGAGCATCGACAGCCTAACATGAAGATATCCGTGCCTGCGTGTGTCGGTGCACCACTCAGCACAATCGAGCCCTGCTGACCTCATAAGAGCTTGCTAATAACTGTGCATGTTTATTTGAAGGCTCCCAGGTTTCCCTCCTTATTAGTGGAGTTGATGTCCAAACCCCCGAACGGACTATAGCTGACTTCCCATGGCCGCCGTTCTGCATTTACATTGCTCATTGGAGGTGGTGCAACCTAAAATCAAATCTCATGCAACAGCAGCAACATTTGATCACGTAGCAGGTGAATCAGTTAGCTTAGCCAGCACAAACATACATGCCTAAATAGCTGCAATGGGGCAGATGAAACAGTTTCTGAGAAATCGAGACAATTTGGGAAAGAGTAAGAGGTAAAGGCTGATAAGTTGTTTCTGTCTTGAAACTTTAACCTCTGACTGCCACGACAAGCCTCTTCTGACAAGGTTAGCATCACTTTGAGGCACTTTTCTCTGTTTGCATGTGTAACAGGGAATTGTAAAATGGAGCTTCACCAAACAAATCCCTTTAATAAACGTTGGCAATGTATGTTTCTGTAAACCACGGATATGTTGAAACTTTGCGGCCCTTTAGGTTAAATTTTCCGTTTTATCTTATGGTCTGGTTAGGAGAAGATCATTTTAAATATCTTAAAATATCTGTTTTAATTAACACAAACCGGCTCCTGAGATCTCCTTCAAAATATCCAGTGATGTCACGCTTACAAACGCAGTCTAGAACAGTGGTCACTGGCTTAGCAGCCTTGTCACCGCCACCACCCTCCACTCCGCCTCCAGATATGAAAGTATGACAAAGTATATGACACATTTTATAGGAAATTGTCTGTGACATGTACAAATGTGAACGTATCGGTGGTTTGCAGAAACATTTACTGCCGACATTTTATCCTGGTGACTGGGCTGTGCATTCTACTTTTGTACACTGTAAAGTCCATTCTCAGTGTTTGTTCACTGGAGGCTCCAGGTTTCCACATCACACTTGTGTACGCTGAATATTTTGACCAGGATTGGCTTTGTGATGTCACAAATCATGCGTGTACAGCAGTCCTGCCTCTTAAAATCAGATTTTCAATGAGCACAGAGAAAAATTACACTTGAATAAAGGTGAGAACAGCCTTCTAGTGTTACACTCTGCACAAACATCATTCTACACAGTGAAGATCAAACATTCAACTGTACGAACAAGAAGAAAAACATAGTTTTGACTGGCGGGGTGAGGTTTTAGATGTGAAAATATAACAGAAAAATGTGGTTGATTCCTGATGCTGTATTGGAAGTGGGCTGCTACGAGCATGCCAAACAAACAGCCTCAACTCTTTTATCTTTCCTCGTCCCTGGCTTCTTTACTGCTCACTCACTGTAACACAGCACCCACAGGACTTGCTGGGGGATCGCTCCTCATACAGAGCCACATATATCAGGGTGGCTGCAGCTGCTGCAGGCCTGTGAGGGTGGTGACTTTATGACCCTCAACACCAGCAGAAAATCTTGTTTAACTATCCATCCAGAACAAGCTGTCAATCTAGACTCCCCCCTCCGATTGTCAGGGTGGATGGAATCAATAGAGCGATGCGTTCAGCTTTACATATTCATGTCAACATAAATAAGCCATCAGATCAACATCCCTGGGGGCAAAGTTAGCTGATATTTATCCGCGTGCATCTCAGGAGCGTGAGTGACAGTAGGTGGTGATAATACAGTTTGAAAAATCAACCTCTCACTCACATCGCTCTCTCCTTCTCCCCTCCACCATAACTGTGATTGACAAGTCCTCCTGAAAGATGCTTCTAGTTAATAAGTAGCTGTCGCTCATAATGAAGCAGTTTGCAGCATGCACCATGAATTAAGATCCACAGAGGTTCTGCAGCTTAAAAAACAGTGTGTGGACAATTTAATCAGACAATTTCAACGTTCAGAAAATGAGAAACTTGTCTTTGAAGGCTTCGGCAACCAGATTCTTGTCTTTTTTCTTTTTTAAACATTTATGCTCGCGCTGATGCAATTGCCTCGTGACACAAAGACGAGGAATGAAAAGACTCTCACAGCCTGCAACTGCGTGCATGTGTTATCTGTATATTAGTCAGGCTTAAGCTGAGATGACAAAATTCTCCCCTCCAAAGCTGTGATAGCTGTGTTATTCTCCGCGCGCCTCTTCAGTCTCTCGGTCGCCGAGCTTACGTTATATTTATTGTGGGGTATTTCTGTCGGCTTACGGCGGCTGACAAGAGTCGAGTCAAGCAGATCAGAAATTCAATTTGCTGCTGAGACACTTGGGTTAATCAACGAGAAACACAGGAAAAAAAAAAAAAAGACGGAGAGTCACACCCACCCCAAAAATGTGCACACACATTAGTTTTGCTCCCACACAAATGCACACAAGACAAACAGACAAGAGGATTAGTCCGATGTTAGCCTGCATGCTGTTTGTTTACCCGACACGATACGTCCTAGCTTGTGCACACAAAAACTCTTGTACGCTAATAATGCAACTCGCACCAAACAAATAGTCTGAATGGATGCTAATGTAGCAGTGTCACAGTGGTGAACCTGTATGCAAATGCGCGGGACAGGGCTCCATCACTTCCTGCACGCCGTCATACGCATGGACGGAGCCTTATTAGAGCGTCTTTCACAGCAGGAGAGTGTGATTCAGTGGGAGAAGACAACAGTGGGAAAAAAAAAGAGGACTAAGCAGCAGCAGAAGGATAAAATGGAGAAGATGAAGTGCGTAAGGAGATTAAAGACTAAAGTAAAATGCCGCCACGGGTACGACATCAAAATCAATTTATATTCCCGTTTCGCTATCACATAACGCAGCGTTGGCCTTCAATCCTGAGCATTTGTCAATTAATTTAAGAGTGGAGAAGATGCTTCGGTTGGTACGGGTCATAACTTTTGTTTTTTACCACACCGAGGCGACCCGTTCAGTGGATTTTATGACAGAAAGGGGCTTTTTACAGCTCCTGACCCGACTTGTCGACCCGGCTGCGGCTGACACTGATAAAATGCACTCTTCCTTTGCGAGCATCCTTGCGAAAGAAGAGTGCATTTTATTTGCAATATGTGACTTTGTTGGTTTGCGTGCGTGCTGCTGCAATCCTCGTACACAGTGCTCCTGAGGCTGAAGCCGAGGCTCTCCTGAGATGGAGAGAGGGAGCGAGAGAGGGAGCGAGAGAGGGAGCGAGAAGGCGAAGGAGGGGGAAAAGAGCCGAGGACACAGAGGAAAGGCGGGAAAGGAGAAGCGAGCTGGTCCAAGAGGAAGAGCAACGGAACAGTAAAGCTCGAACTATTGCAGCACGAATGCAAACTTTCCACACTTTGAAACAGATTCCATCAGGGGAAGCCAGAGAGAAGAGGGAGAGGAAGAAAAAAAGTGGGGAATAAACTCATGAAAAGAGCTAACAGCTCTATTTCCTCTGGTCCCACATATTCATTCAAATCGATTCCCTTTGAGAAGTGAGAGGCCATTCCTCATCTGCAAGACAGCTGCATCTAGCTATCGGAATAATACGGCGCTGAGGCATACAGTGGCTGCACACACACACACACACACGTATGCACACATGAGTGTTTTTCATATTTACAGCAACTTCATGCACACACGCATAAAGAATTCAAAACAAGGAGAGCTAACAAGTAAAGTGTTACCATTGGGATCTCAGTGAGGACCGGGGTAATAGGAAATCTGACAACACCCCAGTGATGTCATTATCGCAGTCTGGACCCACACACACACACAGTCAATTATAGACGTACAAACACAGATTGCCTTTGTTGGCGATATATCGATGAAGTACAGGCGCACAGACACATGGACAGTGTGGATGTGTGTGACAGTGCGGCAGGCTTTAGCAGGAAGATGCTCCAGTTAAATGGCAACAAAAACATACGTCTCCACGCAGTAATTGGACAAACTCATAAGTTATGTCACAAAATGTTATTTCTGCTCAGTCTCTCGCTCCGTCCCTCCCTGCCGCTCTGATTTGCTATTTGACACGAGGAGGCAGCAGCAAACATCAGAGTGCTTGCGAGTGCTTGTGTGTGTGTGTGCGCGCGCACGTCGTGTGTGTGTAATTATACCGCCTGAGGGGAGACAACAACAGGGATGGATGAATAATGTCCTTTGATCACGATAACACCACACACACACGCACACACAAATGTTTGCATCCACTACATTAATGCTGGCAGTTACACCGTGTGTGTGCGGTTAGTTAGTACAAAAAACTTTTTCAGCCACCGGCCGCCATGACAGCTGCCGTGAAACATACACTCAGATAGACAAAAGGAGTGCTAGAGTTTATCAATATGAGTGATCAGAAAAAAACACTGTTCATTATCCTGGGATCCATCGACAAGTCTCACCACTGACGATCGATAGTTTACATAAATACACTCGCAGCTCGTGTACACTGAATGTGTGTCTCTGTGCGTCACAGTTTAATTAGTTAAATGGGAACAGTGAGTAACAGCGGCTGATATTGGGTTTCACTGTCGTTCGTCGTGGAGGAGAGTCAGTCGGTCGGCTTACTGCACAAAAATAACGATTCTTTAAAAAAGTGTTTTTGATCCTGATAACATTAGCTTTAGCATTTTAGCTCTAGTAATCACTAACAGAGCTTTAACGACGACTGACAACAGTTGTTATTGACGCTCTGTCAGCCTCGATTCAGCCAAACATCAATGGTTGATACCGGTTGAGCAAAGGGGTTTCAGTGTCACAACATGAAAAACAGCCAAATGTGAGCATGACTTCAGGCTGAATTTTAAAGTAGAATATGTTCAATTAAATAAGCGCCTTCTTCTTATCGCCATTTTGACGGTGGCGCTGTGTTATGGTCACTTAGATGAGGCTGATGCTGCTTTCCAGTTAACGAAAATTTTCGAACTATCAAATCGATCTACTGCGACTTCATGACGTCACACAACAATGGCAGCACCAGTGGGGAGGGGGTAGGATGCATTTGTAGACCAAAGTATTTGTTTTAGATTA
The DNA here is from genome assembly GCF_040436345.1 of Pagrus major. Taxonomy (NCBI): domain Eukaryota; kingdom Metazoa; phylum Chordata; class Actinopteri; order Spariformes; family Sparidae; genus Pagrus; species Pagrus major. Next base: position 10,787,997 of record NC_133237.1, read on the forward strand.
GTATAAAAGTGCCTGTCACATGGATGCCCTGGGACACACATCACACAACACTCAGTCACATTAATTCTCTAGCCGGCAGGTGGCTGAGGTGTTTGGTGAGTAAACGGTTGTGTTATGTTAAGTTGTTTTTGCATTACTGCCAGAGTCACAAACATCACATCATATTGAAAAGAAACATCTGACAAAATAAATGTTTTAACATCTTTATTTTTTGGCTGATCGTTTGTGTCCTCCAGACTGCATCTGGCCTTCCTCTGATTTGGCCTTCCTCTGGGGGAATGTACCAAGTGTGGTGTGGATGAGGGGGAGGTTAGGGAGTTTAGAAAGCAAAGGGCTATATTGAGTAGTTTAAAATAATGTTTTGTTTGGAAGAAATGTATTGATGTTTTAAGCTGTTAACTTATATTTGTTTCTATCAGATGATAGATGAAGCACTGATATAAGCTAAAGGTTAGTTAATTGATGGGCTAATTGTCATCTCCTGCAGTAGGAGGAGGTTGGAGGTTGGAGTGGCTTGCAAGAGTCAGTTAATGCAGGGGAACAGGTTGCAGAGGCTAAAGACTGCAGGGGCCCCAACTTAAAATGAGTATAGCCCGGTAAAGTGTTTTTGCCTCATTTTTAACCTTAAAGGAATAGTTCACTCTAGAACGAAATTCAGTCATTATTGACTCACCCTTATACGAGTCTCCCTCACACCCGCTCGCACTACGGAAGCCGTAGTCCGAAGCCGAAGTCCTCGGACATTTTTCTTTTTTCTTTCAAAGTTTCAAATCACTAGTGCAGGCAGATCCCTCTTGTGTTTGTGTGTCGCTCGGTCGCTCACAGCTGGATGTAAATACCGGTGTGTATCTATCGTGAGTTCTCGTTGATCTTGTCTGGCGCAGCTTCCGTAGTGCGAGCGGGTGCGAGGGAGACTCGCGTGCACGCAGGAGCGTGCCTCCAGGCAAATATAGTATAGTGACTGTTTAGGGTAGAAAAATGTACTAAATGACGTTGTTTCGAGTAAACTCTGGATGTCGCCACTTCAGGACACTTGGATTGCAGCGGACGAGCAGTATGGAGGAATATTACAAAGTTTTTGTGTAGTTTTATGGACCTCTTCGTCTCGGACACCATTGACGCCCATTATATGGATTTTTGCTGCAGGATGGTACCCCCGCGGGTCTCCAGCTGCACTTTGAGGAATAAGAAACTACACCGGATTTCTCATCAGCATGAGGGGGAGTCGATAATGACTGAATTTGGTTCTAGAGTGAACTATTCCTTTAATCAAATTCAAAGATTAATTCAAACGTGACCTATACTTAAAAAGGAAATAAGTCACTGATTTTGTAAAGGAAGGAGAGTGTCAGAGGATTAATCTGGTAGTCTCGTGTCTGCGCTCCACTAAGAATCAGACTTGTATATGTCATTATGTGTTCATTAATATTCATTAATTTGTTTGAATCACTGAATAATTAATTAATCAATCCATGTAAATGAAGTGTCATTTGTTTAAGACGCTCAAGGGATGAGCTCGAAAGTAAAAGCTTGTGTGCGTGTGTGTGTGTGTGTGTACACACATGTGTGCACGTGCCGGCGTGATAGTTAAGGTGACATCACTGTGGCACACTGCGGAACACACACACACCTACAGTGCTACACAGCAATATAAAGAGCATCACGACAATATTTCCAGACTGTTTGAACACTTTGTTTTATTCAGAAGCAAAGTGTTTGTTTTTCTTTTTTTCTTCAAGCAGCACAACAGAGAGGGACATCTCCCAAGGCTGCTGTTAACACATCTGGTGCACAGACCATGATTTAATTCACGAGATGTGCTCTCAAATATAAAGAAGAAAGAAACAGAGTACAGCTGCAGCAGCGGCAGCACACATCACGCAAATCAGACTGGACGTGTCGATAGGTGGAGTCACAGCAGACACTAACAAAGACTAAGGAAAGGCAGAGTGAACAGCGTTCGTGACCAACATGATCCAGTTGCCGTTATTGACCATTGAGCGAGTCGATAAACATTTAGCGTGAGAATTACATGAAGCCAATCAACAAGCCAAGCCAGACATCCGCCCACACAATTATACCGGGGAAGGGAATGAGAAGATACAAGCCTTAAAAACTTGATGTATGGAGAGACCAAAAGCAAAAAAACACAAGATAATAAAATAATGAAGCTAAGTAAATACAATGAAAACATAATAATATGATTTTATGGGTTTTTTAGGGGTTATTTCTACCCATGAGTTTCAAAGAGCTGCCAGGGTGGCACCTTCAAGCTGAATTGCTGAGAATGCAGCAAGGAAAGATATTTCTTTCCTTAATCAATAATGCATTCTTTTCAATACTGGCAAGTGATGCATTATTCAACAAAGGCTGAGAGATGTATGGAGGGGACTAACACAGGGACATACTGCAACATTTATCTAATTAACAAGCGAGAAGGAAAGCGTGAGTGAAGGATAGAGAGATGGGCAGAGGGACAGCACAAGGAGAGAGAAGAAGAGCAGGAAGGAAAGGAAAGACAGAGTTGAGTCGAGGCGTAAATAGCGTCTTTCTTTAATGGGGAAGCTCTCAGATAGTATTCTCTAAGGGTTGAAGAGGAAACGGCTTTGACTAGAAGTCATCAACACCAAGAGATTTAGCCTCCAAGTGACGGGCAAAGGAAACACACACAGAGTAAAAGTGTATTCAGTGCACGCAGAGGCATTAAGGCACATATATACGCAGGGAAAAATTTCACACACGTCTAAGCACACACAAGTACGAAGGCGTAATCGTGAATAGACAAACACACCGAGGGTCTTACAAGGCGTAATCATTGGAGGCGAGCTTCTCCTCATATTTCACATGAGGATTAGCGAAAATCTGCATGGAACAAGGCGGCAGAAAGACTCCGCTACTTACATTTCAGAGGGTAACCGTATAAACCTTAACCTACAGAGGGTGAGCAGTTATATAAACTTTAAAAGGAGGGTAAAAGACTATGTAAACCCTACGAGGAAAGGATACAGCAGAGGACGCACGAGAAGAATCCTAATCCCTGTTTGGGATGGAAACACACTGCAGCACTCACTAAACAGATTTAGCTGTTGTATTTTTGTGAGTGTGTTGGGGGGAGGTGGATATCACACACTTAACACCATCATGGCCATTATCGTGCTGACTCCTAATATATAAGTGATGTCAGGACCCCTGATCAAATAAAAAGTGTAACATCGTTATGGAGGAGTCTGATGTATTTATCTCAGCTGTATTTAAGGAAAGGTTATTTTAAGTAAATAGGGATAAAAACATAACTCTGTGGTAGCAACAAGTGGTGAAAAATCAGTTGATAAATTGATTATTGGAAGGTCAATCCAGAGCAAGATGATTAGCTCATTTATCAGATAAATATGGCAGCCCAGTCACCAGAATAAAATGTTGGCAGGCGACGTTACTGCAGATAACAGTACGTGTCAGAGGTCATTTAACACGTGTCATATCACATTCACATTATATGTTTATGCCCTGACTTTCATATCAGGAGGAGCAGACAGTGGTAGAGTTACAGGCCAGAAGGCTGCCATGCCAGTGACCGCAGTTCAAGACTGCATTTCAACATTTGTAAGTGTGACACCTTTGGATACATTGAAGGAAACCTCGGGGACATTTGCCAGCCATGTTTGTGGCAACAAAAATACATTTTTGTTGGGAAGTTTGGACAACTCCTGCTGTGTTTGTGGCAACCAAAACATGTATTTTAAGCCAAAACATGATCTTTTCCTCCTTTTTTAGACTAAAGCCAAGATAAAATTGAAACTGAATCTAAAGATATGTTTCAACATATCCATGGTTTACAGAAACGTACCTTTGCATAGCCAACATTTATTCTGGCCATTGGGTTGGATATACCAAACATTTGCTTCTCACAGTAAAGATTTTTTGCACTTTTCTGTTATATGTTATGATTTGAAGATGAAAGTAATGTGTTGTTGATGTCCATATTAAACAACTGTAGCACAGCTGGGCTGATAAGAGATTTTTGGGCTGAATGCCAATAGGGTTAGGGTTATTGTAATGCAGCGGGGTATTTTAACAGTTTGAAAATAAGATGTATTGTCTAAAATGAAACTGTAAACTTCCCTGGGAATTAAATAATTCCAAAACTGGTTGAGTTTCATCTCTGATATATCTGTGATGGGCTAATATCGGCTGTTAAAATCAACTAATGGCAGTCAGGCTCTACAGTGAATGACAGTGATGATTCAGCGTTCGGATCGTTTTGACCTTTACATTCATACTTTTACATCGTTGTCCTTGATCCAGCCTCTAGCTTGGATTTCATTTTCATTTTGCGAGATTCCTTGTCACATATTATCAGAAAATCTGGTGTAAAACAATCAGATAATCCTCTAATATTCCCTCAGATACTGTCAGGCTCTCAGGCAAAAACATTGCATCATCAAAATGTCCAGAAGAAACAAAGTCATGACAATGATGAGGAACATCACACATTCCTAAGTGGCTCTAAAAAAAACATTGGGTGAGCCCAAGGTGATAAAAAAAGAAGATTAAAACGCATAAAGAACATACATTATACCTGAACCTGGAGGAATACAGGAGCCTGTGTGAGCTCCTTTGTGTGAGACAACTTCACCTAGCGTGAGGAGTGTGCGAGTTTGAAGCTAACACAGATAGACAGATAAGATGGGAGGAAAGAAGGAAAACGTTAAAAAGAAAACAAAGAGGAGACAAAGTGGTGGGTCGAGCACTTTAAAGTGGATTATTTTCTCCTCATCTGCTCCGGAGGAGGAAACACGCCCGCTGTCAGGGAGCTGAATCGCTGCTGTTTCAATGACACTCCCTGACAGGGGACATGAGGTGTGTGTGTGCCCATGTGTGTGTGTGTGTGTGTGTGTGTGTGTGTGTGTGTGTGTGTGTGTGTGTGTGTGTGTGTGTGTGTGTGTGTGTGTGAGTGTGCACAGCTGAAATAGGTAGTGTGTGGCAGGTGCCAATCAGGACATTCTGTAATTCCCCACCACACTCAGCCTGCCTCTGGTCAAGTTGAGGGATTATCCCTTCCCCTCTCCACCTCCTCTACTTCAACACTCGCCTCCTCCCCCTTCTTCCGCCCTCTCCTCCAACACTTGCCCCCCCTTCATCTCCCTCTTCCTAAAAAGGGGCATCGTGTAGCATTACAGGATCAATAAACCATTACCGCAGTAACTTTAAGACATTTGTATATTAACTGTAAACAAACAAGATCATCGCTGAGAGGTTCTGCAGCCTCATCGACCTCCAGACTGAGTGTTTTATTGTGGGCCACGGGGTGGGATTTGGTGGGAAATCTGCCGGACCGCCTGAGAGAGAGATTGCTTTATGGCATGAAATAAGAAGAGGGATGCTATTCTTTCAGTGCGACAGGAGCTAAAGATTTGTGATTTTTCTCGCACTGGTGGATCTTGAAGAAAAAGAGAGGTTTATAGAAAAATGATTTATCCTCTCCAGTAAAGTGAGAGCAAAGTCAAACATACACAAGCTGCACTTGAGGCTTTAAAAGTGTGCAAGTAATTTGGAACAATAATATCGTGTGTTCACACTAATTACATTGAAATACTGTGTCTTTCACAGTTTTGGATAATGACACATTGACGTTTCACATGTAGCATCTTTAAGGAAAGACTGGCTAACACGCTGTCTGGTAAGCTCTCTTTGATCTTCCCCCCAAATACCACAGATCAGAATATCCCCATTGTGAGTCTGATGAATCGTAGCAGCTAAACACTGCCTCAAGAAGCCAGAGTGTCGTGCGCTCCTCATCTGTTTCTATTCACAGCTCAAAGTGATTGGCAGGCAAAGGAGACGTTGCCTATTCAATCGGAGAGCCAATAAGGACCCGTGCACCTTGTCTGAGGGAATCCTGCACCATGAATGGAGACTTCCAAGATTACAGCTCATTGTACCACGCAGCCGCTGTTAGCCAAACTACTAAAACACTCCTACTCCTGCTTTATTTCCTCATTTAGTCATCCATTCTTCTGTTCTCGACCTACTTTTTAGAATTCTCTCTTCTTCCACCCGTTCCTCCAGCACTTTTTCTGCAGATACTTACCTCATCCTCCCACCCCCTATGCTTCCTCCACATTATCTCTTCCCACCAATGTCAGCCTGGTTCCTCCCTGCGTTTCTGTCTCTAGACACCAGCTACACTGATATGAGCACTTCCTGAGCCCAAACAGTCACAGTGCATTTGATTTTTCTCTGTGGGTGCGCTTAATTTCCTGGTTCAGCAAAGATGCAAGCCAGGACTTTTGGCAAACCACTCCAAACCAAAGCAATTATTCAATCAATTCATTTTTAATTCAACCATTCCCCCTTTTCACCCAATCATCAACAACATCCATGTAGCCAAGCATTCTTTATCCACACATGATCCTCCACACACTGCTCCATACCTTGTCAGCCATGATCATGGACGACCCTCCGTGGATGCCCAGGATGGGTATGAGCGTCTGCGAGGAAATAAAATCCAAAATCTGGGCAATGGCCTCCTGGTCGGTGCCATCCCCAAACACCACGCCATGGATCTTGGTCCCGGACATCAGGTCGCACATGTGGGTGATGATGCTTTTCGGGTCGGTCTCGTTGACCAGCAGTGTGACCACGTTGACATCTATGGGGTCCTCCTTGCTCCACAGCGCCCGGATATCTCGGTCTGAGATGTAGCGCGTGCGCCCCAAGATCACCGCAATGTTCAGGACCGGCACTTTTTCCGAGCCGCCGCCAGACCGCTGCTTTTGAGCTGCCGCGGGGTCTGCGATCAGGGTCACCGCCACCAGGAGAGCCAGGGATAGCAGCACACTATCACTACCAGTGCTACAACTGCTGCTCCTTCTACTCCTCCTCTTACTCCTTTTGCTGCTGAGGGACATCCTGCCAAACCACTTCATCCCCTGCATGGATGGAGGATGAGGGAAAACAGAGCAGATGAAGACAGATCAAAAAAAGAGAAGAAGATGAGAGAGAGAAGTGTGGAATGATGATGGCAGAGAGGGAAAGACAGGGGAGATAAATTGTTAATGCACAGCTCTTTGAGCCCACACATTGAGGTTGAATCCTTCATTTTTATTCCACTTCTTCTCTGTAATGTTATTAAATACATAAACCTTGTGGGGAGGGAGATGGCCTTGGGAGGAAGTTGCGGAGGGATGAGTGAAAGAGATGACTAACAAGTATACGCTTTATGGTCACGACTGCGAGGATCAGATGATTCCGGAGCAAGCCGAGCCCTTCGGAAGAGGCAGGCAGACATTTATACAATTTATAGTCTCCAAACACTCAAACTGCAGCATATAAAGGGAGATCTGTGAGTGACAACAATAGACAGGCTGTACAGAGCATCCATTACACTTCCTGCTGGTTGGTTGATTTAAGTTCTTCCATTAATCGCAATGTTGACAATTAATTATGCTCAGTAAGAGACTGATGTAACGGTGGGTAATTTGGTTTTAAACTGACAGAGTTGAGGTCTTTGGGAGTTTGATGATGTTGTGAAGTAGCGTGGAGTCATGGGAGTTGTTGTCTTAATTGTTGAACAACCACCATTGCTGCTGAAAATCTATCTACGAGACTTAGGCAGAGATGCTCACGGATGAGGAGATGTTTTAAAGTTGTATTCACGCTATCTTCAGTCATGTTCGCCGACTTCCTTCCCCACTCTCTGACTCTCTCGCAGAGGCTATGGCAGTAAACGACCAAATGAAACGTTACCTTGAGTAAACTTGTGGATTTCTATGGGTTTGAACTAGGGGTGATTCAGTTTCGATCCTCAAATTCAAAGGCAGCATCTTGAGTATCTTACCTAACCCAACCCTGCAAAAAGGTCACCAGGATTGCCCCTAGTTTGACCATTACTGAAAACATTTTGGACACAACAGCTCATTGAAACTATGTAACAAAGGTGTAGTTGTTTTCAGACATTGTAATGTGAATTCTTTATTATATCTTTAACCTGACTGTCATGAACGTATCAGTGGGACGACAGTAAACAAAACTGCGCTGAACAATAAAAACGCATATAAAACTGGTGCATCCCATGTCATACTGTCAAGATTTTTATTAAATGTCTACTAGAGGGGACACTATATTGCATGCACAACAATATTGGAGTTGGAAACTGATGTGAACAGCCAATAAAACAAAAGAAAACATAAATGCTGCGTTAGTTTGGGAATTTCTTCACCTGTATTTATTAGATTCTTATATAAGTGATTCTACGCAGTGGTGACACGGCGGTCAGACACACAGATCATTTTGTATCCCAGAGGTAAGTAAGAGACAAATTACATAAAGGCTGGAAAGAACAGACTAATATAAACCAGCGGGCACTATAAATAGCTCGGGATGCCACTGCTGGCCTTGGACAGGGAGACGGAGGGTTGGAGCGGGGTTTCCTCAGTTAAAACAAATGTTTGTGTGCCTGACAGTGCGCGTGTCTGCATGAACATGTGAATATCAGACAGTGATAAAGTCAGTGCTAAGAAGGTGGCAGCTGTTACTCTGCACCAAGAGTGACATCATCCTCACACACAAAACCACTATCTCCACCAGCTCTCTCCCTATAAAGATAACACTCACCGGACCTCCTTGGACATTCGGTGCTCAGAGAGCATAAAACATCGAGTGTGTGTCTGTAGGTTCATCATCGTGTGTGAGATACATGAGCAGGTGTGCTGAACAGTAGAGCGTGAGCGAAATCAGAAGGGCATGAAACATATGGCCACATAATGTGTCCATGTGCACCGCTGACAATTTATGGATTCACTGACAGGACGGCGTGTTTTTGCGTCGGTGCAGAGCCCGTTGGTGCGTGATTGATTCACAGGAGCTGTCGTTTATCAGGCCACCGTTGCAACCAGAACAGATTTAAGCACTGAGATCATAAGATCATAAGAAACTTGTCAGATTTATATAGCGTTCCCAACCATTAGCATAAGCCACGAAACATCACTGTGAAAAACGCAGCGAGAACCAGAACAATAGAGTAAGACGTGCAGGTTTTTGGTTACCAAAGACACAGTATATTCTGACCCACAGCTTTGTCTATTTCTCTCATAGTTAAACTAGAAGTTGACAACTACCCTGAATAGGACACACTGCTTTTGTTCAATAGCTTTTGTTTCCAAATTTCCGTGATTTTTCTAATCATTCATTTAATCTTTAATTGAGACATGTAAGCAGAAATGGTCGTACCGTAAATCAAGCCTTCAGTTTCCCAGGATATTTCATCCCCAGTGTTACGTAGTGAGAGCGAGGCTTATTTCAGCGCCAATGATCTCATTATTCTCTTACCATTACACTGTGCAATCAACATTTACTTCACAATGGTAAGTTAAAGCAACAAAGTAGACTTTTTCCAGCTGAACTGAAAAGCTCAAAGTTAATAAGAGACGTCAAATCAAATTTGGTGGAAAGTTGGACCATGGAACAAGGAATTAGTTGGTGCGGCAACACAAATTTATCTGACTGCCTTTTTTAAAAATTGCGTGACTTACAATAGTATGTCATAATCTATCCAATGGTTGTATATCACCGCTACATCTGTATTTTGATGTAGATGTGGATCTACTGTAGATACAATTCAAAGTTTATTGAACACGGTTTGAGTCCCCTGTAAGCAAACAGCCAGTAGTGAAGTAGTTATTTTAAGGGAACCAGCAATCTTTTCCTAAACCTAACTGCTATTGGCTATTTTTTAAGAAGAGATCTATTCCAAACTGTTTTCTGTGCCGCTGTTTGCCAACTGCTGTTTATCTGGCCTTCTGAGTTTCCCATCTGATGGAACACAAAAACCCACACTGGCCTCCCCCTTCACATCTGAATATTCAGCTGTCTCCTAGTATCCTACTCGGAATACTTCCTGGTAAGTAGTTATATAATGTATTTTTTATTTGTGAAGTTTTGCAGTATTTTTCAACACTGCTGGAGGAAACTGCTCCTGCTTTTTTCTATTTATAAGTATGATGGTGGTTTTAGATTATTTACGATTTGTCATACCTTATGATTCCATAATGAAATTGAGACTTCGGCGGAAGGGCTTCGTCGCCGGCTGAATAATGCATGTGGGCTCGCTGTGTCATCCCCGCGTTTTTAAAAACAAGCAGAGGACTGCCCCCCACCCCCATACCCCCTGCCCAACTGAGCATAAACACTGTTAGAGCAGACCTGAGGATGAATCATCCAAATCTCAGGCCATTCACTGCAGAGAGGGCACCGAATGCCTAATGGATTCCCAGTGTCTCTGTCAAGAAGTTGTCATCCTCCTTCACCCAAAAGCTGTAAGATTACACGAAGGCTTTGCCCTGACAGTTTGTGAAATCACTTAATTCTATACGGCTGGTGTTTCTTTCTCAGAGGAATGATGGAATATAACAGCTGAGAACATATTCATCTTAATAACATAAGATATAATATTGTATAAAGGCATTTACATCATTACACATACAGTATTTTTATAGTTTTAATGACTAACTATGACTTTACCCATTTCAGGCCTTGCTCAAGAGCACTCGAGAAGGACACTCTTCCTGTCAAGAGAAATTAAACACAAAGCTTCCGTTTGAAAGACTGTCTTCATTACTACTAGGCCATTATGCTGCCGCTACTGCTGATATTATCTTTTCATATATTACATTTCACTATTAATATCACAGTATCGGTTGGACCATCACGCTGTTAAAATGCTTTTCATCAGCAGTTTCTGGAGGCTACAGGAGAGTTATGAAGCCCACACAGTCTGGAGAATCTGAGCAGAGGAAATAATAAATGAATAATGCTGCTACATTAATGCTCACATATGTACTGTACACATACTGTAGTGTGTACACGGATTTGGGGAAGAGTTTCGTTCTATACGGTATGAGCTACCACCATCCTTATTTAGAGAAATCACACACACAGCTTTCCTGTGGCTACAGTAATTGTGAATGGCAAAACCAAAAAAGGGTCAAACTGGTACCAATTTGGCGTTTTGTGGTATTTATAGTAACAGTTCCTCGCTCACAAGATTATGTTTCAGTTCCAAGGGGTGGTGTGGAAATCTGACAAACAAAAGAGCGCTTTTAGTTTTTTCTCTCTCTTTCCTTGTCTCAACTCTGCAGCGTCGCAGGGGGGCTTTCAGGGAGTGAAAATAGAGCGAGGAGGAGGAAAAGAGGCAGATGAAGTAAAGGCAAGGCAGAAAGAGGGAAAAAAAGTAGTGTCTTGAGAAAGAGACGCGGACATACAAAAAGAAAGGGGACGAGGAGAGAGAGGGAAGGAAAGAGAGAGAGCCTTCCCCCAGCCAAATCGGATTGGGGCACTTTGTCGTCACACAAAGGCTACCGTTTCTTGGCACCACAACAGTAAATGATGTTTGGCAGGCACATCCATACTACTGGCTATCGTTCACACACGCGCGCACACGCTCACACACAGTCAAATTTGCTAGCTCACACCAGGCACGAACTGTAAATGCTCTCTGTGCGTGCACGTATTCAAAGTAAATCACTCTAAAATCACTCTTGGTGATTCTTTATTCTTTGGAAACACACCCCACACACACACCAGCAGGGGAATCTCTCTCTTACAATACCAAAATGCTCTTCCTGTTTCTGGTTGACACACAACTAGCTTTCACACGCATCAATAATTCAGCTGCATTATCTTTACATGATGATTAATATGATTACATTTACTGCAGTGGTCACATTCATTCTTCTTTCCGTCTTGCTAAATGGCATTTAAATTAAATCAACGTGCTGAAGATGCTCTATGGGTATGATTTATTTACGGGGTCGGGGCTCAGAATGGTTGATACTGAGGCGGAAAAGTGTGTGTGTTACTATGCCACGGCCCAGAGGACACGTGTGTGTGTCTACTTTCTGGTTTGTTAGGACTACGCTGAATATTGTATGTTTTATATGCGTCCCACATTGGCTCCTCCATTACTCTACGTTCATTCAGCGCCCAGTCATCTGCTCACTTATCCGTCTGTCTTTCCCTTCATTTTTCATACCAATTTCACCCCTGCATATTTTCACCACTTGCTCCCCCACCGCACTGACTTCAGCAAGACATTTTATATTACAAACTCCAGACTCCTCTATGATCTCTCATAATCTCGCCAAGGTTTTTCAGGCATTAAGGCGCACTGTATTCAGCCTTACAGCCACAGCTCTGCATCTGCCGTCTTTTCTTTTCACGTCCCTTCTTATTAATAACTTTCCTTCTGTCAGTCTCTCCATAACGCTCTGCTTTAGATCAAAGTTCAGCTGATGCAGAGAGAAGAAACTGTTTATATCTAAACGTTTGCTAATGTTCTATTAAAATACAGAAGGCTGTTCAACAAGATTACACTGTTGAAAGAGTGAAGCTGGACACATACTTTGTACTTCTCAGCAGCTAGTTTTGGACTTTTTGGATCCACTGAGGGTAAATGTTAATGACACGGTGCACATAAATAAAATGATATTCTACAATAGTGTGCAATGCCCCTTTTTGTGGCATTGCAAGTAGTTTTAGTGCCTAAACCTAACCTAACCATGACTGTTTAACAACGTTAACAACATCCCAAAAGTCATTATTTGCCAGACTATGAAACTTTTTGTCAGCACGCTTTACTTTGAAAGTCTAACCAGCTGTTGTACATTACGTATTGTCGCTCCAGGAGCCAGGCCATATCACCCACCATCAGCGGCTGACCTCAGTAATGTACTTATGGCTGAATGGGAGCAAATCCCCGCAGCCAGGCCCCACAACCAGAGAAAAGAGCAGCATATTCTTTCCAATGGTGTCCAAGCGACTTGTCACATTCTCAGCTGTCCATCAATCCTCTATCCGCCTCCTCGTGCAGTAGAGAAACTATTTTGGCAACCACTTATACAGTTATGTGGTCTCTTCATTTAATTTCAGATCCATTCGAGTTCTGCTTCCTGTTGCCAGTTTCAATCTCTCCTCCCCTCGAACTGATCCGCCTCTCTGTCTCTGTGCCCTTTCCCTTACAGTGACACCAAATGAGGAAGAGAGAGACGCACATCAAACCAGCGATGTTTAGATCCACAGACGTAACCCCTGAACCACAGCGCTGTTCTCCATCCCAGAGCGTATATTCAAGTGCCTCAAGCCTCTTCCCTCTTCCTCTGGTTTTGGTTCATCAGACTCTTCCTGCCCCGACTGTCTCATTGCTGTATGTGTGCCAAGTTATGCAGAGATGAATTCTAAAATGACTCAATTTTTAAAAATAACTTTGTTAATAAATATATTCTCTATTAATCTCTGCCAAAACATTTTCCCTCTCTGCCATTATTCTCGCTCTCTCTCCAGTTCCATCCCTCTCCGTTCGAGAGTTTCATTCTGAAATGAGATTCTGTCATTCGAGGAAAACTGACACCAAAGAAAAAGAAAATTGTATGAATGCAAATGCGCCGCTGAAGTCGGGAACTGACTATATGTCCTCTGCATACAGAGTAAGAACAATGTTTAGAGCTCTTTTTTTATATTAGACAGCTGTTGTTGTAGTTTTTGTCCTATACTCTCTCTTTTTTCCCCCCCAACACCTGTGTCTCATTAGTCTTTTCAGAGAAAATCCTCCTCCGCTGCACAGAAAGTGATCCATTTTACATTTCCGCATCAGCAACTTATTTACTTTGTCCAATATAACACAAAGAAACTGATACATAGCGAGAACATTGATAGACACCTTGGCTGAGAGGGTGAGAGAAAGAGCCTGAAGAAACATTCACAGATATTCATAAAGTCCCAGGAATGACGTCACAGCAGCACCCACACTGTCTGACTGACAGTTGGTGAATGGGAAGAGCGGTTCTGAATCAGAGAGTATATAAGTCCAATTATTATTCTGCACAGCAAAATCAGTTCACCACACAGCCTGGGAAAACAGTTGTATAATGTGTTTGGTGGCTCTGGGGGAGCTTTCCAAAGGACGGACGTAGGCATTCATCAGGCAGGGAAGTTCCAACCATAGATGCTATCGAAATGTATTATGGGAAGTAAAGAAACTGGTGTTTTTTAAGGGCCTTAAGTCAGGATATCTCAACCTTGTCTGCTTCGGTTCTGATCTTTTTCCGATCCCGAGTTTCGCCAAACTTTCCTGTAGTGCCCCTTCAAGTATCCCACAATCTGTCCCCCCCATCTCTTCTGACATTCTTCTCCTTTGTCAGCTCATTCCTCTGTCCGTTTTCTCCCAGCCAATTCCCTCATTCAATTTTCTCTCTCCCTCTCTTTTTTCCCAGGCCCCAGCCATCTGCTCTGTGTGCCCTGACGTGTGCATGAGCACCCATGAGAAGCCCAGTGGAAGTAATCGTCTGTTACCACTCAGGCTTCAACATGTTGTCTGCCCACTGCACATACCTCTTTAGCTCCCTACAAACCCACTCTGTGTGTGTCTGTGTGTGTGTGAGAGAGACCAACAAAGAAGAACCCACCACTATTCTCTTATATAAGGGGTGTGAACAGTGTTTCTCTCTGTGTCCCTCCGCACCTGATGCCCAACACACACCTCCACCTCCCTGCTCCACTCTGTTCTCCTCTCTCGTTTATTTTCAGTTCTTTCAGAGCTAATTGCATCAGTCAGTTTCTGCTTCATTAGCATGCGGGCAGCCGATATTAGACTTTCTTGAATTTCAATTTGCTTTACTGGCATGACATGCAAACACATTTGCGTTGCCAAAGATTACACGTTGTCATTCAGGGTGGTTAGATGTAAGTTGGCAGGTTATTTTCGCATATATCTGTGTTACTGTGTGGCCTATGGTCTTTGCCCCAACAGGAAAAGGAATCTTTTTCCTCCCAAGACACCTCTGAAGGCCGGAGTCAGAGGTGATTTCAGATTTTTATTCATCCATGAACAACGCTGATGAATTTGAAGCACGGCAGCGCTGCTTTGCAGGAGCGACCGGCTCGGCACTCGTTGGGCGACCTGATTTTAACCCTTTTTGTAGAAGAAGTATCCTCTGACTGACTGACTGACTGACTGACTGACTGGACTTCAGAGCTGAGTTTGGTTAATAGTGTCCTCATCTATATGTAAATGGAGGTGTATTAAAAATCAATCATCTCTCTCTCTCACACACACACACATGCAATCTGGCTCATTTCCTTCCTGCACCCTTCTCTCTTGCCTGTGCTGTAACGGGCAGTAGTGAATGCAACAATACTTAAAAAGAATAATCTGTCTTTCTGGAATGCACACACACACACACACTGACACATACACACACACACGCACACACTTGCTGAAAGGTAAAAGCAGGAAAACCATAAAGCTGAATGGTTGTAATTTACAGCGGGGGCTCAATCTGCGTGTGTGGAGGTAGTGGGTTAATACATTATTTCCTTTTGCTGTCATAAGGAAATATGGATTGCCCTTCCATGGGCTGCAGCTGGCGCCTTAACATGGAGGGGGGGGGGCTTCTGTGATAGGAGAACTGCGCTTCAACAACGTGACTGAATCCCGAGAACAGGAGAGAGGGGAGCGGGTGGGGTGGGGGGGTTGAGGGGAGATGTAAATTCACTTGGATCCCCCCCATTAAGTTCAACGCAAGCAACACAATGCAAGTGCGACCCCTGCTGGAGCAACACCGGCCTGCTTCCTCCGCTCTTGGCCGAGGCGCTCCTTCACACAGTGAAAGATTTGATTTTATTTTATTTCAGGGCAAAAAGCCCCGCGTTCACTTTCAGCCACGTTTGGGGAGACGCGCGGATTCGGCGGTGTAAAATAATCTCATTCTAATTTAAGAGAATAAGTGTTGAGCGGCATCTCCATCGGATTGCGCTCACTCGTTCGTCCTGGTATGGGATGGAGATGGAGATGGAGATGGAGAGGAGCTGGAAGTTGTTCCAAGCAGTGGCGCGACCGAAACCCGCAATGTGTTATCCAACCTCTGGATAAAAATGAGCGGAAGGGGCACCCATCTTTTTATTGTGCGCGCTGCGTTAAATTCTTCTCCTCCTTATGGTGAAGCCGGCTTCATTCATGCGCCCAACTACCAAAGGAGTGCTCGCTTCTTTGAATTTCACCTGTGCAGCCAGTTTACTGGTGCACGGGAATGTCTGGCACACGGATAAACGTCTCCGTGCTCCGCGCACTGCGCCAGCGTTATGAATCATGAGAGAAAAATGATGATACTTGACGTGAGAGGTTCTGGTTTTCTCGCCACGCATCGTGATTTAGGGACAGCGGTTGCTCTCCGCGGTGTGGGTGCCGCACTTTGGATAGGGGGGACGCCTGTGGGTAAAAAAAACCCCGCTGATCAAGAGAGGAGGAGGAGGAGGATGGGGGGGAGGCAGAGACAGAGATGGTGCACGATCATCACAGCCCAAAATTCAGAGAGGAACAAAAAAATATATAGAGACTACTTACAGCATCTCCCTTCCACAGAGCTCCAAAACAGTGGTGTGAGATGACATTGCAACAGTCCCCTCTCTCCTCTGAGAAACCATGCAGCCCCTGTGGTTGTGATCACACTCCCCGCACAACAGGAGAAAGACCAGAAGAAGAAGAAGAAGAAGAAATCACAGAATCTCTGGCGATGAATTATTCCCACCGTGTCCAACAACAACAATAATAATTAAAAAAAAAAGGTATAAAAAAAAAAAAAAACCTGAATGAAATCCCCCGGTTTTTTAGCACTTCGCAAGCGCGCAGCCGCGAATTAAAATCACTGTTGTTGTAATCCAATCTTCATTGTGTGTGTGCGCCTGCCGCTGCTTCTCCTCTGCAATCTCTGCTGGCCCCGCGCATTGTGTATGTGTGTGTGTGTGTGTGTGTGTGAGGGGGGCGGAGGGGGGGTGGGGGGGGTGGGGGCTCAGACCTGCCTCTTGTGTGATCACAGGCTCCCGGTATCCCGTTATTCCTGTCCCGGGCGCGGAGAGAGGAAGAGGCAGGTGAGCAGCCGCCGGACGCACACATAGACGCACACACGGAGCTCCGGCAGCCTGCAAAGCGTGCATGGGACCCGCTCCCAACGTCTCTCTCTCTCTCTCTCTCTCTCTCTCTCTCTCTCTCTCTCTCTCTCCTTTCTATCTCTCTCGTGCACGTGGATGTGTGCGTGTGATCTCGCGTTTTTGTTTTTTTTTTTGGTCTATGTGTGTGCCTGTGCCGCGCGCTTCTGCAGAGGCAGGGGCAGCTGGATAGATAGACGGACTGTCGGTCCGTCGGTCTGACGCGCTCTCTCTCTCTCTCTCTCTCTCTCTCTCTCTCTCTCTCTCTCTGCGCTCTCTGCGCTAAAGCTCCTTCAGGAAGTGGCTCAGTCAAAGAGACACTAATAGAGGCAGAGTTGGGCTAAATCACAAATGATTCACACAACAATTGTAAACCCTCCCTCCCCCTTCATACACTTCACCGTCTTCATTCTTCTTTTTTTTTTTTTTTTTTGTCAAGAATAACCCCCTCTCTGCCAACAACTGTCTCCCTCCATTCACGCCTTCTTTGCGGGGGGATTTTTAGACATTCAACCCATCCGGAAAGCTGGAGCACAGACAGAGAGGATAAGGGGATGTATGAAAATAGAGCTACACCAACCAGTGGTGCAAAGGAAAATGGAATATTAATAAACGTCTGATGAAAGTCAATTGTTCCACCTTCATGCACCAAAAAAAAAAAAAAAAAAGAATAATGAATATTGACGTACAAGCACAGAAACAACCTGTGAATGCATGCAGGCTAATTATTAGACTACCCACATGCAATAGAAAGACAACTCAACAATGTTAGGTTAATGGAAGTAAAAAGGGGTTGCTGGGAACAAATGTGCTACTGCAGGGGAATTTTCATTATCACAAAGGTTGAAGGCAATTTACGTGGGAGTTTCCGCCGAAGTTTTCTGCCTTGTTGCCCTGTAGAAGTTTTTGTCCATTAGGCGAGCATTAAGTCAGCAAGGTTAACGGGCTGTTCCCTTCAGGAGGCACTGTGGGTAACTTTGGTGTGCTTCTGACCTGGAAAGACAGGACATGAGCATTTAGCTCCTGCTGCGCTGAAAAGCTTTGTGAAGACTCTTAAAGGCATAATTTGTAAGACATGGCCAGAATTTTCCCACTGAGCAAACACATGTCAGGGTTCAAAAGTTTTCTTGTTAAGTTTTTACAATGTAATATTAGTCACAGACGTTACACGAACCTCTTCTTGTTCAAACTTACAAGTTTTCAAGACAGCCAAATTTTACTCCATGCAGCAAAAGCTACAGGGTGGATCCTAGCCTGCATGAGGCATACACTTTACCTGGTGAGCTATTTATCAGCTGTAATAAACAGCATGTTTTGGTCATCCAGCCTTGGAACATTACCAACCTGATGAAGGTTGGATGACCAAAACATAGTGATAGTAGAGCAGATAAATAGCTCACCAGGTAAAGCATCAGCCTCATGCAGACTACTAAGGATGAGGCTCAGGGTATGAATCCCCCCTATAGCTTTTGCTGCATGTAGTAATATTTGGCCGTCATAAAAACTTGAATTTTGAAACACAAGAAGTTCTTTAAATGTCTGTATGTCTTAAATTACATTGTAAAAACTTAATTTTTGAACCCGGTAAAGATGTCACATGGACAGCAATAGTGAACATTCATAGGATGTCTGAAAAAGATGTCAAAAAAACTTTAATTTGGGCTCTCCACTGGATGTCTTCTCAAGTCAGCAAAGACGTTTTGGATATGTTTTTGCTCAGTGGGATTAGTTGAAAACATTAAAAAATGAACTAACATTAATAACTGTGTGAAGGAACAACTGTGTCAACGATTACATCGATTATCTGATAGCACCCACAGTTTCAGCTGTGGAGTTTGGCACAATAATCTCCCAAAATGTCAAGAAAGGACATTTTTTTACACCTGTTTTCTTTACTAGACAGAAAAATACAACCGTAGGCCGACACTGTCTGAATTCAAGTTTCTCTCTTTCAGCCTACCAAACTAGGACCAGCTCAACTGCCTTGTTAACTCATCCTAAAACACACTTCATTCAAACTCAACATGTACGTGTTGTAACTCGCGGACGTAACTGGTTTACCATGTCATCTCATCCGTGGAGAGTCATAGTCCTGATCCAGACCGATGTAAATCACCTCCATACTGTATCACCTGTCTTCAAACTGGCATCTGTTGGCATCTCCCAGTCACCAGGCTGAAATGTTGGCAGTTGATGTTTCTGCAAACCACCAATAAAGGCTGCCAAGCCAGTGACTGCAGTTCAAGACTGTTTCAACATTTGAAAGTATGAACATATGGATATTTTTACAGAGACCTTGTGCCTGTTTTGTGGTGACAGGTTTTCGCAAGACTTCGGGACAACTCCAGCCGGGTTTGTGGCTACCAAAACAGGTATTTCAAGCCAATACATGATCTTTTCCTAACCTTAACCGAGTGATTTCTGTGCCTTAATCTAATCAGAGCACATGCACAGCATTGTCACAACAGAAAGTTCAGCAAGGCATGTTCTGGGGATTGTGTTGTGCAGAAACCACGAGTCCCCACTAAAATGCTGAATTCTATACACTGCAACCAATATGCATCTTTTGGGTGAAGTTTGAAATATGTATTAGCAAAAGCAGTCCAACTCCATACCTGCAGTATGTAACAACACCTTCTGCTGCAGTCTTGAAACCCAACCTGAGATTAATTAAAGGTCCTACTTGTAAATAAATACATTTTTCTGACAAAAGTTGATGAAGGTTCTCAGTCATTAAGGTCATGGTAATTCTTAGTGTTATATAGGCAACTGGACTTGTTTCAGTTACTTGAAGACGTTTCACCTCTCATTTTCTCACAAATATTACCTTTAAGTGATGTTAGGCTACTTGAAATGTTAGTCAGTTAACTGTTTTCATGGAGCCTATAGTAGGCTAAACTGACTTGATTATGTAAAATTGGAGTTCCCCATTAAATGGGCTCTGTGAAACGATGTGTAGCAATTTACGTGTATTAATACTTTTCTATTGGCCGCAAACTGTAATGTGACATGAAAAATGACACCTTCCCCGTCTCTCAGTTGCCTGTACAAGCCTGTGGATGATATGTTTAAGTTGTTTAATGCTGTTGGACATTGGAGTTCTTCGTGAAGGACTTGGGTTGGGTTTTTTTCGTGACAGTCCAAAGGATGTGACTTTATTCACGTTCTCGAGTGCCTCGTCTCAGTGCCTCTGAGAGCAACAGTAGCTAACGTTAGTTTGGAAATGGAGTCCGCTAACACAAACTAACGACCGGCTTCCAGCGCAACACAGAAGTTCAAAAGAGCCCCTTTAAGGTTATTGGGGATAAGGAGCTGAGCTAGATGTAAAAAAAAGGGAAGGATGTCATGAAAATGTCAGGCCAAATGAGAGATGCCACTTCGACCCAACTCATCAGAGAAGGTCAGGACGAATGACTATCTATCTATCTATCTATCTATCTATCTATCTATCTATCTATCTATGCATTTAGCATCTTAGCAGGCTCAGCAGTAGTGGTTCTCTGCCCTCTTTTGGAAGCTGTCATGTGAATTTCCACATCTCTCCACCGCACAATCTCACTCCTCCTCCTCCTCCTCTCTCTCTGTGCAGAGGAGAGAGCATCAGAGAGAGGCAGCGAGGCAGAGGGAGGGAGTGTTACATGCAGTAATACGGGCTTCACAAATGGGTATATAGTCGCAATTCACACCTGACTGAGCAAACGACTATCAAACGACTGGAGAGGCTCAAAGATGGCAGCGTGTGTGTGTGCATGTGAGTGTGTGTGTGTGTAGGGGATACTGGTCACTGATCCTGAATCTTCTTCAGTGTGTGGATGTGCTAGAAATCCATGCTATCCACACATCTGCAGCTTCAAAAAAACTACCACTTTAGGATTCATGATGGAGCAGAGATGCACCATGCAGCATGCAGCCACACTTGTATGCGAGGAGAGTCAACAAGCAAGTTTCAATCTGCCAGCGACCCCAACACTGTACAGGGGACAGGCAATATGCAGCAACAAATATCACAGCAAACCTGTAAGTTGCTAGGATGTGATAAAAATGTCACAGAATGCCATTGTGACATTAAAAATGCCACGAGGCCCAGTCAGGTTACTGTGAAGTCATTACTGGGAATCACAAACACATTATAGTGTGTCCCTACAGGAATATTACTTTGAAGCCATCACAGATAAGATTACAGTGAAGCGCCCTAAGGTCACATTTGAATATCAAGGAGTCAATGTTATCCATAGGAAGACTTTAAGGACATTAAATTGGGTGCTACAAAGAACAGGAGGAATGTTGCATAATTATGTGTTCAATTGAAATTAAACAGAAGTCGTCTCTTAGTATTTGAAATAAGAAAGTAGTGAATAATATCACACAAACTGTAAAGATATGTTCCCTCTCCCCGTGGGAATATAATAACAATATTCATGTCATTTTATTGCATTGTCTACTATATAGTATCAGTGCAGACATCCCAGTGCATTGCAGTCAGATAATCTACTGTATCCTCTTTCAGTATTGATTTGACACATAAATTGAGATGCAATAGCCTACATTTGACCGGTGACCTGTTCGTCATTTTCAGTTAATTGTCAGTAAGCTGGAGGCTCTGCAGAATAAAGACTCCATTAATCCTTTGAAGGGTCACAGGGAGGCCGAAACACGTAAGAAAGCGCACTGGGCAGATGACACACGGCAATGTCTTTTTGTTTCTTTGTCTGCTGGCGTAAAGCTAGGGTTAATCTAGAAGCATTTTTTGTTATATTAGTAGAAAATCTCTTAACATCCCAACAGCAATCAATAAATCAAATATGTCAGAGTCTTCCACAGGGCTAGTGCTCATAGTACACAGCCACTGAGCCTGTTGTTTAGAAACTACCTTGGCTGACAGTAACACAAAGCACACAGCCCCTGCACCTAAGAACGAGTGAGCAGCAGTGGCAGCGACTGTCGTTTGGCTGCTAATCAAGTAGCACAAAGCACACAGTCCCTTGGCCCAATAAAAGAGCTGCTACGGCAGCGACACACTCCTGTAGCAGCTAATGTTAGCTTAAAGCACACAGACCCTGACCCAAAGAACAAGTTAGCAACAGCAGCAGTAAAAGACTGTCATTCAGCTGCTAACCAAGTAGCACAAAGCACACAGCCCCTGAGCCCAATAAAAGAGCCTCTGCGGCAGCAACACAATCCTGTAGCAGCTAATGTTAGCGGAGTTGTATGTTTATATATTTGTTTGACTAAAAAGCTTGTTGAATATAGTGAGCTAGCCGCTAACATGGGCTGCTACAATCTAACCAACCCCAGCTTTAAGTAAAGTGGCCTTTTTTAATGTGCTGCTATTTTTATTTACAGTGCCGTTGGAAAAGTTGGGGGGCAACCTAGTCTTCTTTGTTGTTTAGACATATTCAGTGAACTCTATCTTCTGTCAAGATAATGTAAATTGAATTTCTGTTTTGTGAGATAACAAAAGTGACGGATAGAAAGAAAAGTGTCATGAGTTTGATTTCCATCTACAAAGACAGCAGCAGGTGTAAAGACATTATATCACAGAGAGCAAAAGGTTGGCTTAAGTGTGGGGAACTAGTGTACCACAACTTAATTGTTCTTGTATCTATGTTTCAGTCACTGATCCAGGCCCCTCAAACATCAGCCTGTCTGCTGTTTATACCTGATGTGAAGGTGCTTTCTCCTTCTGAATGTGTCACACCTTGCTGCAAACTGCTGCTGTGCAAATCAGCCATCATGGTCCACTGAAGCCAGAAGGACAATGTCATATATGGCACCCCAATGCCTTCGTATTGGACACTTTCCAGACAGTTTGGCTGCACAATTCTTGTACTTGAATATCACAGACAGGGATAAGGGAACAGCACATCCTTACTGGAGTAAGTGCCGTACATACAGTTAATACGTCTGACTAAATGTTCTAAATAAGGCTAATTCAGCTCTCATAATTCCTGCAGCAAGTCCCTCAGGATTACAGAGGTAACATCGCAAGCTTTGCCAAAAACTAACAGAGGATCGGCAAAATCCTATGAAAGCCTAATTATCTGCTAAAGGATGCATAATAAATCTAAATAATTAACTATGTTAGGAGCAAATGAACCTAGCTCAAATTTTATTCCTTTGGTATCTAAAACAGTCCCTGCTCCTGCTTCAGAAACCTAATTTCACCCCGCACACCTTCCCAAAGTCATGACTGGGGCTCTTTGACCATCCGTTTCTGTAACATTACGTAACCGTCAATCCACATTCACAACCCCCCTTCATGCCACGATTGGCCAGCAGTGAGGTGAGAAAGGAGCCAGGGTTTGAACTTCTCCCTCCAGCCCCCTTTTTCATTTTTCACACAACTATGTCTGTCACTTTGCGTGTGTCTAACCAAGTGAACACTATGAAGGCCTTCAGGAAAGACTCAAAATGTACTCGTTTTCCCCCATAGTTATCACATCTCCACCCCTCTCTATGTGCACCTCTCTGACTGCGGCAGCATAAACAAGCATTCTGCAGTGGTTGCACAACATGGCTGTGTGATTTGATTCTTCTCTAGTTTAAAATGGCCTTCAGCAATGGCAGACTCAAGCTGTATGAGGAGCAGGGGCAAAAAGAATAAAAAGGGCACCAGCCTTATGCTGTGGGGCACCATCGCGCAGAAAGTTGTGATACATTTATAGGGGAAGAGAGCGCACTTCATCACGTTTTACAGATTTTTTGGCACTAGTCATCTGTCACTGTAGTATCCGTGATTCAATTCAGAGCGTTTTCTCCTTATTCTTCACCTCCGTCTCTCCACCAGTGCCATTTGCCTTTTATTAGATTTGACATGGTTTTTGGTTTAGTTATCACCTGTTTTATTTTGTAGTTCTGTCCTCATGTGTCATGTTTTGGTTTTTCACTTCCTCTACTTGTCTGTTTTCCTGCCTTTTTTGCTTCTCAACTGCGTTCCATTAGTTAATCACTGCATGTGTATTTAAGCCTGTGTTTTGACCTCACTCTTCCTTGGTTCATCTGTTTTGTTGCATGTCATCTTGGCTTCATGCTGGGTCTCCACTTTTTGTTGTGGTTCTGGTTTTATTCTTTCAAAGACTAATTAAGACTATCGCCACCTGGTGGTATGAAAAGTAATTTCCTCTCATGCAGGCGCAGAACATACAGACCAGTTGTACAGCTGTAGTCTTTGCTATATGTTCAAGTGCAGCTTTTTTGTTGAGACTCATGCGACGTGAGGCGACGCGACAGTCAGCCTTCGTCACTGCTGGTTCTTCGATGTCAGTTTCGTGCGTGTCTAACAGTGCCTACATGAGCTCTGTCCCTGTTCTTTGCCTAAAGTGCGTGTAAGCTCCTAGAGCTGTCTGCCTTTCAGTGTGTTTTATTTAAACTGTACCCAGCTTAGATCTCCAGCCATTGGTGCAGGAGTCGGAGAACAATATTTCGATACAATCAGTGTACGGCAACTTCATTTTGTAGTTGCTTATCCAGACTTCGACTGAGTGGATTTGTGTCCCGGTGCAAGATGTTTTCTCTACCGGGGGCTTCATGAAGCCTCAGGATCTGATCTATTCCTGGTATTGATTATTAGAAAACAATGATAATGGAGGTTTGTTTGATGGAGAAAATACTCTGACTCCAGCTGTGAATGGACAAAGCTGGACGATCTAAGTAGCGAGTGGGTGGGACTGAAGGTGTCTGCGTGAATGTGTGTGTGTGTGTGTGTGTGTGTGTGTGTGTGTGTGTGTGTGTGTGTGTGTGTGTGTGTGTGTGTGTGATTGCGTATGATGGCTTGGGGATACCAGTGGTGGCAGACATACTGGGCTGCCATGTGTGTGGGAGTGTGGGAGTGTGCGTGTGTGTGAGACATGCTGGGGGAGGGGAGGGGGGGGGGTGTTACCAGGTCACCAAACAGCTGTCTGGGAGACAGAGGCCGCAAGGGATGTTCAGCACACCCACGCTCACATGCACACACATATACATGCACACACAAAGAGCGGGAGAGAGGATAACTCAACCACAAATATGAGACAGACAGACAGGGAAACAGATGCTACGGCATCTCGTGCCTCCGAACACGCACACTCACACACACCACTGCGACGTAACATATGGAGATCAATTGGTTTTGGTTACATTTCCTGATCTTTTTATTGGGAGTATAATTCAACGCTTCCTGTTGTTTTTTCAGATGCGGTAATTTGATAATAGAAATCAATTCCTCAGTTCATTCTCTCTCCCTCACATACGTACACACTCACAAATCTATACCAGTACGCTACACATGATCAACAGCTTTCATTTCGCAAGCACACAAATACACACACACATGCTTTCAGGGGACACTCGCAGTGTCTTGAGGGAGGGAAAGGGAGAGGGAAATAAATGAAGTTAGAGAGGTGTCAGTGTTGAAAGAGAGCAAGCAACACCTTACCTTCTACAGTAAATGACTGATAACACAATGGTGGAAAAAAAGATAAAGGTGCTTGTTTGACAAAACTCCACATTTCACATTTTTAAATTAACTTAATGCCCCCTGAAATTGATATGCAATACCTTGGAAATGAACTCCCTGAAATGGACTCTGAAAATAATCAGGCTCAGCTACTCATTAGGAATCTCATTGCAGTCATTGAAGTGAAACAACTTCTTATTTTGTGCAGCGTTCAGTCGTACAGGGTGTCAGGTATTCAGCATCCACCCACGCCCTTCTTTCTCTGAGCAGTTCCAGACAAAGCACCTACTGTATAAGCCTCATTAGCTACCAATGGATTAATGCGATGAGATCAGGAGTTATTCCGCTTCCCTAAGCAGCGTGACTTCATCCTTGATTGTTACTGCGCCACTGGTTGCATCACGGAATACCACAAGTCTTGACCTTTTGTCCTGCATCCCAGATTGTTGAACTATATGAAGTCTGGACATAAAGCCTCTTCATACCACTCTTCATTGTTCTATTAAAAGGGACTCTGTGGAATTCCTGTGTTGTGCAGGTTGTTTGTTTATGTTAGCGGACTCCTACTACTGTTGCTGTCCATAAGTGGACATCGCAGAACTCTGACAGTCCAGCAGCATTGAACAACTTTAACAAATCATCCACAGGCTTGCATAAGCAACCAAGAGAGATGGAGAAGGTCTCATTTTTCACGTCATGTTACAGTCTGTTCACATATGGCCATTAAAAAGTGATTGATATCTGTAAATTGCTATGAAT
The DNA here is from genome assembly GCF_040436345.1 of Pagrus major. Taxonomy (NCBI): domain Eukaryota; kingdom Metazoa; phylum Chordata; class Actinopteri; order Spariformes; family Sparidae; genus Pagrus; species Pagrus major. Next base: position 10,814,164 of record NC_133237.1, read on the forward strand.
TGTTACAAAAATTGTACTTGCTAAAAAAAAATGTTCGTAGTTTTCTGGTGGTTTAAGCATTATGTGAGGTGTGATTGTGCCGTGTCTGTTATTGTCTTCACTTTATCAGTTAGTGTAGAATAATGTTTGGTTATAAGGTTAGTGTGCACAGTGTTGTTCACCAAGGACCATAGGTCATTTACGAATGGCCATGTACCACCAGAAATGACTGAAAACAGATTACACTTACACTGGAAAAATGGATGAAGCCACAAAAATTTGAGTACTGCAAATATCCCCTTCTCCTCTTTAAACTAACAATATTTAGCTTTTTGGAGAAATGTAGAATTTACTACTGAGCCATCGACTAAACGCAAAGTGTCAATACTTTCTCCGCAAAAAGCTACATATTGTTGCTTTAAACATCTCAATGAATAAATAATTAGAAATGAGGGCATTCTGCATTTTCAGCATTCACAGGTGTACTGTTGTGTGTTACACAACATGTGGATTTCTTGTAAGTTTTTGTTGCTGCTGTTTCTAAATCAAAGGCCACATGGAGGACTCGGCTCTTGCAACACATACATTTACTTAAAACGTTCATTTTCCACCTTCAGTTGAAACAAAAGGAATAAAAACTCCATTGTCATCATTATAAAACAGAGAAGCCATGCATGTCTATATAATATAAACTAAATCAACTAAATACACATTTTTTTCAAATGAAATCTGGTTTGTTTATTGTTTTTTTGTTGTTTTTTTTTCATTTATTTATTCAGTTTAAAGTTAGAGGGACATTGATATCATCTCTGTAAATGTGGGCAGGTCTAATAAAAGTTACAATAGGCAAAAAAGATACATTAAAATGGGACAGCTAAATGTACACTATTGAGCAAAGCACATATAAAAACCCAGTGTTGTATATAATCCATTACTACACAACCCTGGTTAAATATGCACAGCACAAGGGTCACCCACACACCTCTCCCCATTGCCCCATAGACGCAGTAGTTGTGGGAAAACAGTGGAGCTTCAGGAAATTCACTGTCAAGTCAAGAGAGGTGTAGGTGCTGAAGCCAAAGCCCATGAGGCACAGCAAAGTCTCCTAGCAAATAAATAACAAAATTAGTCATCTCACTGGTACAACACTCAACCCTAGGGAACACAGACAGTTACATTCACTGAGACTCATGACCTGCCAGGATCCAGGATCCATCAGTCTCCTGGATGGGTCAACGTCTTCTCAAACCCACATCACACATATGTGAACTCAACATATAGTTACTGTATGTCTCCTCCAGCAGACATCCCTCCACCACTGGATCCCCAGAAAACAGCTCAATCGTGTGACTGCTTCTCTCCAACAGTATTCTTGTAGCTAGCTTTTAGCATTTTACAGCACCCACTTCTAAAGTTGTGCTGAGTTGAGTCATCCATTATTTAGTTTACTACAGATAAAAGACAACCAGCATGCAACATACCAATAAAAGATGATGTACGGAAATGTCAAGTCAAGTCAGTTATTTTTATATAACAACAGGAGCTTACCAAAGTGCTTTCCATTTGACGCAGTTGGGTTAAAATCAGCCTCAATACAGGTATACATGATAAAAGGAATTATACATTAAAGGCAGTGGTGGATAAAGAATACAGTAATACAGAGAATGACAGACTGAACAGAACTACCACAATAAAGTGAGAATCATATAATAAAGTAGGACTTTAGGAGAAAGAAAACTGTCAATGTAAGAACAGGACACAATGTGGAACAGAAGGCTATTCCAGGGCCTGGGAACAATGTTGACAAGATACTGATGAAACAAGAAAGAGACCATTGAAAATAAGAAAGTAATGCTCACCAACAGGACAGATGACATCTTTATAGACCATGTGGAGCACTTATGTAGCCTAAAGAAACACCTTTTTGTAGCTTTGTTTTGACGCGAGCTGCATACTAAACATCCACATAAATCAAAAGAGGCAGACATCATCATGTAATCATAATGAATTCCTGAGAGAGCCCTAAGCCAAGTTTTAATCTAAACAGGTGAGGGGCTACTACTTCTTTTCTTCTCTTTTCATGTGGGGGACAATCTCAAACTGATCATTGGTTTCTCTTATGCTAAAAGGGATCACCTTGAAGAATGTCCCAGTGGAATATTTAATATCTTTGACTATTATATACTTTTGAATAAGGACTCTTGGCTGTACAGTAGATGGCCACGAAATATGGGTTGGCGACGACCTGAGCCAAAGCATCAGTGTTTAATGACCTGGGGATGAGACTCAACAAACAACTATCTTTATCTAAAAAGTTACATTGTCTTGCTTTAACTTATGTCACGTATGTAATGTACGTTGCATAACATACTTATTTAAACCACACTGTGATGTTTTCCTAAACCGAACCAAGTAGTTTTAGCGCCTAAACCGAACCAAGTAGTTTTGGTATCTTAACCTAACCAAGTAGTTTCAGTGCAAGTAGCTTAGGTACCTAAACCTAACTAACCTACGTCTCACAACATTAACCATGTGACGATGATGGTCTGGTACGTCAAAGGTCCCGTACAACAAAGGTTATGCACACCTGCTGCTAGTTCTCTCAAACATTCATATAAGGATATGTTGCTTTGGGAACTGTCGTTTTGTTGTTTTGGGAGTCAATGGCAATCAAGGTTTTTAGTTGTTAAGGGATGAGGATGTGTTGAAGTGTTCCTTAAATAAAACAGCATGTCCATCTTCCATTATTTGTACTTACCTTCCCTTCAATGATATGTCATCTGCTCGGGGTTTAATGTCTTGCTCAAGGACTCTTCAGCAGAGAAGTTGTTCACTGTAACAGGGATTTACACACTGGCTTTTAAGCTGAGGCTCACTGCACTGCTGACATTCTCAATGCCAAGTCTCTTTTATAGCTTTATACCTCCTGTCCCAACAGACAAAGCTGTCATATCAACACCTGACAAAGCTGATTTGTTCTGTATCTAAGCAAATGCTGAAGGAGGAAACTTTCTGAAGAGTGATATGACCAATCTTGTGGGGCATTTTGCTGTCACAGCTAAATGTGGATGTCCAATTAAAAGCTGATAGCGGATGCTTCATGGCATCGTGAAGATGGAAAACCTGGCTGGGCTGACAGACGACTGTTACCAGGTGACTGACTTGTTTGAAGAGTAGATAAGTGAAGCGACATATGGAGATGGGTTGGAGTCTATCTGCAAGGCTGCCTTTATAAACTACACTTCAGAGGGAGTATAAGCCAAAAAAGAGAGATGTTTCTTTAATGGTTGCAGGCAAAGTCAGTCTTTGAATGCAGCTTTGACTGGCTAATTTCAATCGTGGAGCCGCAGAGCTGCATTCAAACCCAGAATCTGTCTGTCAAAGCATCAAAAGGCAGTGCAGTAGAAAGCCTGCGACAGATTTTATTACAAATGGGTAATACATTACAATTAAATTTGCAACAGCAAATCCATTAAGCAGACAAAGGCTTTAATAAATATTGGCATTTTAAAAGAAAAGCTATTAGCAGGCGCTGTGGCTCATGTCAGAGGAGGCGGGGTGGAGGCTTTTCATTTTTTCTGCGATTCTGTCATCTTGACCTTTACTTCTCACAGGAACATATTACAACTGACATTGCTTCACTAACAAACACACATGCACGCTCTGGCATGCACACACTCACACAAAGCACCAGTAGAGGTTACAGTCACATTTTTCTACTGTGTATATGATGTTGAGCAGCACCATCTTGTGTTGAGCTGAATGAACATCCTGTAGCCGTGGGAAAAGATGGTGCAGCAAAACCATGTGAGCCGAGGGGCTGGGAATGTAGTCTGCACGTTTTTATCCTCTCTGTCCAACCATTTCTGTGGAAAATCTATGACTTATCTTTTTCTTGTGAAAAATGACTAAACTGATTTTAGTTTGCTTGGGGGAAAGATTTAAGGATGCAGCATATGTGGCCCTGTGACACCCTGAAACTAAAGGGGGAAAAGAAGAAACCTGACTGGAGCAAATATTGTCAGTATTAAAGGCAAGTATGAAATATATAAAATACAAATCCACTAACCTCTGACTTAATAATCAGTACTTTGATCATAAGAATCTTTGTTGATACAAAACGATGTACTCTTTCACCAACTCCCAGAATCCTTAGACTATCAGACATTGCCACCTAGTGGTTATGATTCTTTTCTACAATAGCAAGACAAGTTTATTTGTTTTATTTCGCACCTTTCATCAAGGTAAATGAAAGTGCTTTGCACAAGACAATTAGGCATTAAAAACAGAAATATATAAGACACACAGGGGAATATAAGAAGACAATATAAAAGAGTGAAGTGGTATAAAATAGAAGAATAAGATTTCAGAGTTTCAGATCTGTGGTGCATAAAAAACTGAATGCTGCTTCTCCGTGTTTAGTTTTGGGGGCAGTGAGCAGACCTGTTTCAGACGATCCGAGAGGTCTGGATGGTTCATAACAGTGCAGAAGATCAGAAATATATATTAGCCAGTGTCAAAATCTGAGAACTGAACTGATGTGATCTGCCCTCCTGGTCTTAGTCAGCTGTCTGATTCCATTTCTGCTGAGACAAAAGTCTTTTCCTCCTTGATGTATTATTAATGTGATAGTGTGCTGATTTTTGAATTGTCTCACTGCGTGTGAGCACTGACTTTTAATCGCTTCTGTTTCGGTCAAAAGACAATTACTTCTGTTCATTCTTTGTATAACTGCAGGGGATTTAGGCACATCCAACCACTGATTCGTTCAAAGCACTCTCTCAGTGCTTGAATTGGAGATAAATGAACTGTGGGATATTTAAATTTCTCTTCAATGACTGTATATTTATGTGCTAGAGTCCTCCTTTACTGATTTCACAATATATACATTTAATTAAGCCTGCTATGAGAGTAATTTACTGGTTTGCAAATCACAATAAAGGTATTGAGTGATTGATTAGTCTTATTTGGGTCAGAACTGAGTACTGTAACTCAGGTAACTTCAGTACAATACATGTCATCCATGGAGGGAAATATTGTACTTTTTTACATGATTACATTTACTTGACAGCCTAAGTTGTTTTACAAATTTACAAATGAAGTTTTTTTCATCCAAAGCATGTGAAGATCTTGTAAAAAATGTTAGTGCATGTGAGCCCCTCCCTTAGGAACCATTGGCTGACCCTTTTTATAGACGCAGCGAGCAGGGTCGTGTGTGTTCTGACAAACACCAGAGTCAAGACTGCATTTGCATGAAAATACTTTGTTTACTTTACTTTTGAAGTGTTGAAGGTTAGGTATTTGCATGCAAATGCAGTCTTGACTCTTGCGTTTGTCCCCAAAAGTGGCATAAGTCAGAACACACACACACACACACACACATACACACACCTGCCCTCCTCTCGTTCCCAACTCTGCCAGTTACTGAAGCAAATAATAGCCAATATGCACATCCTCTTGTTGCCTAATGTACTTACATCATCACTTGACATGGCCCACAAAAGGGTAACTTTATTCCCTCCTCTGCTCCTCTGTCTGTGAAGGGGTTAGGGCGGGGTGCGTGGGGGCTGACGGGAGAGGGAGGGTGTAGCTGACACGTCGCTTTGTTTTGGTCTGACATGCTGGTGCTCAATTTGGCATCAAGGACTTTTAAAGCATTCAAAAAAATGTTATGGTTCCGGCTTTTCAAATGTCTCAGCTTCTTAAGAATGCATGCTTGAGTAATTATAATCTAATTATATAATATATAATAACACAACAGTCACGGGATTTTTTTCTGCTTGGAGTCCTATTAATTTTAACACTTTAAGTACATTTTCCTGATTCTTACATAGTTTTACTTTATTTTCAATGCAGGACCTTTACTTACCAGTGTACATTCACATAAGTAAATGATCTGAAAACTTGTATAGTATACAATATTGCATATTAGTGACAGCCTATGCCGTAGTAACCTTTGGTATGACCATCAGTACCTCACTTTGCTAACAGCACATCCATCAGGTTTTTGGTCACACTGGTAAAGAGACTTTGGTACCACACAAGGAGAAAACAAACTCACCATCGTAGTGCCACATTCGATGAGTACAACCTAGAGCAGAGCCAGAAAAGAAAAGCAATACAAGAACAAGTTAAAACCACTTAACACTTCATGATGTTTATACCTTTTCCTGACAGACTCATTTATCAGTGTTGGCCAGTGTAGAATTGGAGGTGCTGTTCCCACTCAGTAATGTCAATGGAGCTGTTGAGGTAATAAGGATTTAATGCACACATGAGAATATCTGGGAACATCCTATGTACAACATTATGTCTGTGTCTTTTCAATGATGGATTTCGTCCCTTGCTTACTTAACGACATCACGGTGGAATATCTTGTTCTCCTCTGTCATCATCTGCCCATTTTAAGCTGAGACCAGCAGCTCTATAGGTCGCTGTAGGTTGGTCCACACATTTTTTTGGCGGCCACATTTACCCTACAGGAGGTTGAAACTTGGCATGGAGCGTGAAGGTGTGTGTTTGTGTTCTGCCAATTGTTAAAAGGGAGCGTGGCGTTAGGAGCGGCCCAAAGGCACATAATTATCTCCGCCAAGGAGGCTGTGTTTTTGCCCGTGTGCGTTTGTTGGTTGGCTCATCAGCAGGATTACACTAAAGCTACTTTACAGATTTCCATGAAACTTGGATGGAGGACGGGTGTCGGCCCAGAATAACTCACTTTTGGCGGAATCTAAATAAAGTTACAGATCCAGGAATTTTTTCCTACTGTCTTTAACATTTTGAGATAGGGCTTTTTTTTTCAACTTTTTCGTTTGTTTGTTATTTTTCAGGGAATAATGCATGTATCTTGATTTTTTTTAAAATCTGCGCTTTACCAAGTGCCAAATTTTATTCTGAGGCTAACACAGACATAGGACAGATAGTGATTGAGTGTTTAAAGAATCATGTTTTTCTTATATAGTCTAGCAATGAAAATAAAAATGTAAAGGGTAAATCAATTCTTCATGTTAAAGTGTGTTCACAGGTCTTGGGAAGTATAACTGCACATTAAAGTAGTTTAAAGCTTCCTGTTGCTCCAGAGAAAACTGCATTTAATCTAGTAAATTGCCTCCAGTGATGTCACTAAGTGGCTAAATTGCATTGTGGGTGATGTAGGCTCCTGTAAACACACTTTAATGTGTAAAATTGGTGGAGTTACCCTTTAAAGGTGCTATTTGTAAGTTGATTTTTGAGTCTCATTCCCATCTAGACAAATAATGATGCTCAGGGTTTCCCAACTCGTCAAAAACTGATGCTTAGGACAAGTCGGCCATCATCCCAAAGCGCCATTATTTGACGAGTTGGGAATAATGAGAGTGTTAATCTGATAATGTACGATAATCTGGACATCACTCAGGCTGTACTTCAGCAGGAATGGATCATAAATGGGTTAATCAACAACATCAACAAAATAAACAAAGCAGACGACACGCGTCAGGAATAAAAAAATCTTGTATTTTTTAATTGACAGGGAAACATCCTTCAGGACAACGGTTGGTCATCACACAATAATCAGCAACGATACAATGTAGAGAGTCCGACTGTGTGTCGAGCCTTTAAAACACCTCCCCCGTCCCCTCCCTTCTCCCTCTGTTACAGGGAATAAATGGAGGGCTTATTATTGCAGACACGTTGGCTCTCCTCTGACAGACAGAACACACCTCCTCCCCTCCTTGTAAGGCTTGGGGGGTTTGGGGGTGGGGGTGCCTGGGCCAATCACTGAAGGGTTGTAATAAAAAAAGAAAGAAAGAAAGAAAACACAAGGCTTCTGATTCATCAAAATCAAGTTCTATCACAGTTTGAACTTTCTGTAAGTCTGGCGCTGTGGCGACAGAAGCGCGATCGGCTTCAGCGCGAGGCCGGACCAGCTCAGTGTCGAACCAGAAAACACAACTTATTACTATCTTTATCTGTCCATTACAGAGCATCAGGGCTGAGGCTACTCCTACATAAAATATACATCAGTTAATTAGTTTCACCAATACCAGAGTTCTACCATGTTTAGAGTATCAGGAGATAAAGTGAAAAAAGGTTCACCTCGACATTAAATAACATTGGTTCTGAACAAAATAGAACCAACTAGGTTTCCATTTCTCTCTATAAAACTGTATAAAGAGGAGCTCTGTCCTCATACAGTAAATAACCACCCAGTATTGCATTGGACAACAAAGAATAGGGTCATTTAATTAGTATTTTATCAGATACCAATTAACCAGAGCCCAGTGCAATTAGGTAGTCAATCTACAAATGGAAACATCTGAAAATGCAAATATCAAAATCTCTAAAACATCCAGATGATTCGTTCCCAAAAGAGTTTTTTTTTTCTTAAATCAGAACATGCAATAGTCAAAACTGTTTCCTCAAAAACAGGATTTAAATACTGAGATCCAAAGATCTGTAAATCGTAAGAACAATTATGCAGTCACGCTACCAAACTGTGTCGATTAATATGGCAATATGCGGTAGTTCGGGGTCGTCTGCACTGAGTCAAAGAAGAGCGAGACAGAAAGAGGCTGTCTTCAGACAACTTAAAACCTCCCGTTGCTGACAATCTGTGCAGGAAGAGGACATGAAACAGGACAAAGCAGTTGCACAATAACAGTGTGTTCAAGCACATACTGTATCAAAACTCTGTTTAAACCAGGGGGACGAGCAACTGTGCCATGTACAGGAGGGAGGACGACATCCAACATCAGATGTGCTTCTGTATGTCAGAACTGGAAGAAGAGTGCTATCAAAGGACGAACACGCCGACAGCAGCCATGTTCGTCAGCAGCAGCATTTTCAAATTGTGACTTCGTGCTCCGAGAGCTTCTCGTTCTGTCTCTGCAAGATGCAAACCTTTAATTTATTCACCTGGACTCACAGCAGCAGCACTGACCTGCTGAATGTGGCACCATCCAAGATATCTGTGGCAAAAAGAAGCTAGCAGATAAAAGTTTCTTTCTTTTCTTATGGTCTACCTCACAATTTTCCCCCTACATGCATACTGCTTGGGAGACGTAAAGCTAATGAGAGTGCTGAAGGAGAATGATAATCTGGACCTCTTGCTTTTCATCACTGACCTCATGTTTAAAAGGGTTTCTGCAGGTATCGGCAGCTTTTACTGCGAGGCTGAGCATCACGTAAGGCTGATTTTTTAATCAGACAAATGAACATAAACATTTTAAAGCCCCCCTCCAGTCAGAAATGTGTTTTATTTGTTCCTACATTTGAATGTTTGAGCTTCACTGTGTAGAATGATCTATGAGCAGAGTTTGACACTAGAAGGTTGTGTTCACATCTGTGTTTACTGGAAATGTACAATTTCTCTCAATCAAGGGGCGGGGCTACGAGCATTATTTGACATCACCAATAGACTGGAAGCCAATCCAATATTTGCATATTATAAATCAATATAATATAAATATATATATATATTATAAATATAATGTTAGCTAGTTCACAAACTGGCAACCACTGGAGGGGGCAGCTGATTCGTACGACAGCAGTGTTTTGACGTGAATGCAACAGAATAGGGGAGATCGAACGCCACATTTAGTGACTGAATGTTATCAATAGCACCTTTAAATTCAAGTGCGGCGGGGACCTTTAATGCCCACATTGAAAAAATTCAGGGCTTTACCTGCTACCAAACTGGTTTAATACTATTTCAGATATTCACCGACCTCCAGAAACCCTTTGTCACACAGTTAATCAATCACAAATACTCAGAAAGATATAGTTTATCATTGCACAAATATGTGTAATCCTAAGCCTTGTGTTGATTACAGTACAGCATCAAAGCACTTTGGTTTGGAGTTGTGCGTGTTACATGCTGAGCAGAACAAAAGCAAAGACGCCATCCCAGCCAGCTGCCTTTAAAAAGGGGATTCAGAAGTAGCTTACCAGCACGCTTCTTGTTGTGTAACCAGACTGTGCACAAAATAGAACAAATACACATTGTGCTGTGTCAGAATAAAGGTATGGCATGGTAAGCCACCGGAAGGAAAAAATGCTCATCATTCACACCTTAGGGAGTGGGAGGGGGCTGTGCACGATTCCATCTGTGTATAGGCTCATTTAACATAACTGAGTGTCGTCGTCTTATGTGATAAGATTAAGGAGTGATGAACGGGCTGTTGAGTCCTCAGCAGGGATGCATGTCACTCTTCTGCTCGCAGTTACAACACCAGCGGGCGGGCCTGAGCTTTAAGAGAAATCTACACTATACCTAACACTGCTTCCAGCCACACCCATGCCACCGCGGCCACGCGCAGGGAGGGGGGGGGGGGCAAGTACCTACAGTAGCATGAACACTAGAGATAGAAATACTCTCAATCGTCATATAAAATGGGTTTATATCATATATAGTAGCTCTACAGTATGTACGAACACAAGAATGTGGTTGTTGTATGTAGTGTGGATGTTACTATATTCTTCACAAGTATATATTATTATTATTGCACTCTGGCTACACATATTTAGTAAGTTAGTTAGTTTGGTTGTCTTTAGATGTACAGAACACAAAGTGGTGTCAGAGCTGATCCAGCTTGAAAACAGCTGTAGAAGTGGGGGCTCAGTGATGGCAGGTCATGATGCTGGATTTTGCTCATTTTGTATTTAGAGATATTAAGCTGCTTGCAAGTTCTTTTTTTGGACAATTAAATAAATTGAGGTACAGTAGTTTTTTTCCCGTGTTGCGTGTACTGTGAAGGTAAAACCTGCATAGCAGTAGATCTGTATTTTTAAAGAGACAGCGCACAGGTTTGACAAAGTCATCAACAGTATCCTCCGCAGGGACGTCAGCGTGGGGGAAAACGTCTCCGAATGAATTTGGCTTGCATCACTGAGCCCGCTTCTTAAGACTGTTACATAGACATCAAATACATAGAAATCTGAGACAAAGCTACAGAAACACATCACACCCCTGTTCTCGTCTCTCTCTCTTTTTCAAAATAGAAAAATAAAATCCCGCTCCTCAACCTCGGCTAGCCTGTTGCGAGGAGGGCTGATCTCCTTCGCCGATCTCCCTCCGTTTTTTAAAAGAAACGTACATTCACAAGAGGACAACAGAGGAAAAAAAACAAGCAACTTGAAATTCAAATTTGTGTGCAAAAAACATGTTAGATCTCTATAAAAATATGTGCATATGGATAGAGCTATTTTTAATCTCACCAAATACAGTATTTTCCTTTATTTACACTGCACAGATACACAGATAAACATACACTACAGCTCTGCCCTGCTCCCCCTCTCTGTCGTTGCAGGCGTAAGAATAACATGGCCAACTTCCATGACAACAGATTTGACAGTACTCGCACGTAGGAAAACGCAGACACGCTCACTCACACACGCACACACACGCTTCTGCTCCGATCAATGTGATCGAGGAGCAGAGGAGGGGGCAAGCAGAACTTCTGTAGAAAACCTGAAGTTGCATATCCCACAATTCCCCCCACGCTCGCATTTCACAAACCGCTTCCTGTAAAAGGTCAGAGGTTATCAGCCAGACGCTGCTTCCTGATTGGCTCGCGTGGGTGGGGACAGTGTGTCAAAAAAACTTTGGCTACGGAGTTAGGTGGCTTTAGTCCTGGTGTGTTCTCAGTAGAAGTCCTGTACACACCATGTACAGTGGGTACTGTTTGACTGGTACAGCCTCAGTGGATCTGCTGTCCTTCAAGCTGGGTTTAGGAAAATGGACCCATTGTCTGTTACTCTCGGACCGGACTGTACCAGCGTCTCTCTGGAAAGAATAACGTCTCCTCAGTATTCATCTTAACAAAACCAAAAAAAAATATCCCTCTCCCAGTAAACTTCTTCTTTTTTTCTCCCCAGCACCAATCTCTGCCAAGCTCGGCCCTCTGCTCCAGTTTCAGAGATTTTTGACCACTCGATTCACTTCCTGAAGGCAAAGCTCCATTTTCATTGGGCAGTCCTCCGATTCTTTGCACTGAATCCCGCACCGCTTCCCAGTCTGTTGTCGAAAGGGGAAGAGCAGGTGGCCGTGTCAGCGTCTGATAGGCCGCTCATGTATCTGGACTGTGGTTGGTCGAAGGTGAACTGGGGGAGGGGCATGTAGTCGCCTGTGAGTGGGGAGCGCCTCGCAGCGGGGGAGAGGGAGTGTGTCTGTGAGAAAGGCATTGCGTGTGGGAGAAGAGGTGCGTGAGGCTGGATGAAGATGTTCGGGCTGATCGGGATGCGTGGGTGCGTGGGTGTGGATGCAGACGGAGGAGTGTACGCCGGAGTGTGTGTCGGAGTGGATGCCCGCGAAGGCGTCAGCGTGTGTGTCGGTGAGTGTGCTTGCAGCGGTACGTGGATGGGTGTGAGCGGCGTGTGCATCGGGGAGTGCATCTGTGCGCGCATCTGTGAATCTGCCGCGACATCTTGCGCGTTTGACTGCGTGTGCGGGGTAAAGTCATAGGACGGCGTCCTACGTCTCAGCATCATGCTGCAGTCAGCCAGTTTAGGAGGTGAAGCAATGTGAGGGTGTTCCCTCTCTGAGGGCGGGTGGATGGATATACAAGGAGGACTCATCTTCTTCTTCCTGTGGCCGCCCCCGACTGACTGCACCCTCAAAGGAAATGCCTGACCGACCTTTTCCGAGCGGTGAGCATCTCGTGTGAAGCGTTGGTCGTCACCGGTGATGACAGCCTGCGGGAGGCAGACCTCGATAGAGTGGCGCCGGTGGTCGTCAGGGTAACCAGCAGACAATGATGTCGGCTTGTCCGGGAAGCCCTGGTTGTCAGCGCTCAAACCCTTCCTGAGGTCACGGTCCTTCAATCCCACCCCGAGCAGACTGAGTGCGCTCCTGGAGGAGGAAGGCGGCAGCGGGGGAGGAAGAGGTGAGGAGGTGGAGTCGTGGGTGTACGGGGAGTTGTAGGGGGAGAGGGAGTGGCTGCGGCCGGTCTTCCCTCTGCTCTCCTGCCCTCCCCCCTCCTCGTGTCTCCACCTCTGCTGGGCCGAGCTGGTGATGTGATACACCTCCTCGTCCGCGGGGTCGCAGAAGGACGCGGCGGAGGGCGGCCTCGGTCTCCGAAGGCTGGGAGGGCGCAGGGGGAGGCGGGGCGAGGGAGGGGGAGGGAGAAGAAGCGAGGGGGAGGTTGGCGGAGGAGGGAGGGGAGAGGGAGGAGGGAGTGGGAAGGCGGATGGGGAGCAAGGTGGGAGAGAGACTGCAGAGGGGGAGGAGGGAGGAGGAGGAGGCAGGGGAGATGGGGAGGAGGTGTGAGGAGGGAGGGCAGAGGGGGAGGGGGGAGGCAGATGGAGGGGGTTGGGCCTCTCCTGTTGCTCACAACTATGAGACTCCACCGAATCCAATTTAACTGCAACCTGCAACATAAAGACACAGACGTTAAAAACAAATAAATTAATTAATATTTGACATTGTGACATCTGCAGAAATATCTACTGAAGTTAGCATGCTAACCAGCTAGCCCCCCCGCGGTCTAAACATTTGCACTCCCCTGGTCCCCGAGCTCCCAGTTGGAACCGCTAGCTGCAAGGTGAACTGAGCTAAGTAGCAAAGGACAGCTACAGTTAGCAGCAGTTAGCGGTTACTCTCATATACTGCCCCCTATTGGTTTTGTGTAATTTGACAGGAGGCAAATTCTTACATACTGCACCTTTAACATTCGAACATGTAAGTGTGTAGCGAGCTGACACGGCGTCTCTCACCTGTCTGCGCAGGGCCCGTGGGGAGGGGCTGGGCGTGGGCGGGGCGATGCGGGGCAGGGTGATGGTGGGAGGTGTCCGGGGATGAATGGGGGAAACGTCCGGTACCTGCAGCAGCGCGCGACTGTCACATGGCTGGGAGTGGACCGACGTCACTGAGCCTGAGGTCACAGATGTAAAGAATCATGCACGTGATACAGACACACGTGCACGCTCTCAATGCAAACACATGCACTCTTGCAGAAAACACATGCGTATTTGAGCATAGACAATCACATACACAAACTACATGACTATTTCCTTTGGGATAGTTTACAATTATTACATTTGTAGAGTATCATTAACACTTTATTTTGATAGAATATTTGGATTCGAGCAACAAGAATTCAGTTCAGTTCAGTTCATTATCTACCGCTTTTTCCGTGAGGGTCGCGGAGATGTTGCCGCTTTATCGCCCCTTTCAGGGGATTGCGGGTTGTGGGTTACTGGGGCCAAATCCAGTTCACATAGGGCGGAGGCCAGGGTATATCCCTGGATGAGTCGCCAGCTCACCGCAGGGCCCTCTGACGGCAGAGGCTGCCACACAAGGTGCCAACTGCACGCCAGGAGCAGTTTTGGGGTTCAGTATCTTGCTCAAGGATACTTCGGCATGTATCTCAGTTCCGCCCAGGGGAGCCGGGGTTTGAACCAGCAACCTTCTGGTCACTGGTCACCTGCTCTACCCACTGAGCTACAGCCGCCCCACAACAAGAATTCAATTTAATTAATTCAATTAAAAATTTTACTTTTAATTCATTTGCAGTTGCTTCAAATTTGCTATCAAAACAAAGTGTTTTCTGAATGAGAAATCATTAGCACAAACAGGTTGCTCATCAAAACAGAAGTGTTATCACGATCAGGTAGCAGCACTGAGCTGATTGTCAGTGAGTCGTAGTTTGCAGGACACATTCTGCATTAGATCCTGGTTACGTACAGTCATACCAGGGAGCTTTAAAGTCCTGATAACACACAGAACTCTAATGCAACATGGCAATCAATGAAGTCCAAAGTAGACAACTCGAAATGCAACTGGAGATGAGGAGGAAGCAACTCCATCATAAGTTCAATCTTGGTTAAACAACTGCTCTGAGACTGTGTGTAACCAGGATCTTAGGCATTCTGCACACACAGGTCCAGTTCACCTGTGAGTTCAGATGTAATCATAGTAAACACAGGTTAAAAACATTGCAGCAAAGTCAGAGTTAAGAGTTCATTTTCAGTCTGTACTTTCAGGCCAAGCTGCAAAGCCACTTGATTGTAAATCAGCCACTTTTAATCTCAAAAAGCGGACAGTTGACAAAGCACCACAGCTGTGATGATGGCAGTTTTAATCTATATAGTTTTCTGACTTTGCAGCTTGGCAACTTGAGTATTCAGCCATTCCACAACTGAGCAGATGAGCCTGTGTGAAGGTTGCAGAGATTCACATGAACCGGCTCATCCACTACAGTCAGTACCTTGGAACAGAGCTGGGCCTGGCCACAACATGCCATTAGAGTCTGACTGCAGATAAAACAGTGCTTGTCAGTGCTTTGAGTCGTGATCTCAGCATGTTTATTCTGTGGCTAAGTTGTATTATGTTTTATTTTGCTTTGTGTTTAAAGTCGGAACTGGAGAGAAAAGCACCACAGACTTCATGCGATATGAAAGTGATGTGTGTTTCCCTTTGAAATGATAATTCAAGTTTGGGTTTTGTGTAACAGTGCAACATACATTGTTAAATCCATATATAAAACATTAAATGATTGATTGTATAAGTATTCACCCCTTTGCTATGACACATGTAAGCTGCTGCAGCCAATTGTAAAACTCCATAATAGATTCAATGTAATTCCAGAGTCTGAGCCTGAGCCTCTCTGTCACTCACAAATCTTTTTCAGATTTCTGTCCACACTCTGAGCAACAAGGGCACAAATATCTACTGTACAGGAGAGCGATTTTGTTAGCTTTCATCAACTATAGCTGTCATGATGCTTGACCCTGTGAATGACTCATGGAGTATGTTACAAAAATAATCATTTGCAAGCTGTGCATGGCAAACTGCTTTGAATCCTTTGTTAATGTATTTAGTATCCTAAAGACGAATTTATGGACTTGCGTTGGACCGATTGATTGGTGTGGGCCGCTGACTCGCAATGCCATTTTCATATTTGTCAATCTCTACGTTTTTAATTTGCAATTTAACAGCATGAAAATGATGATGATGTGACCAAAGAAAGCATGTTACCTCACATCTGGACAATATGTTTTGTAAGCCCAGTCATCTCTGTAGCACCACATTGATTAATTCATAATGGTACATTGTGACAGATTTTTTACTTATTAAAAACTGCAGTGCCTGTTATATGGATGATGCACTGGGCCATATTGCGATTTTGATACTATTTGCATTTAATTGTGCGGAAACATGCAAGTATCACAGAAGAATATGAGTCTATGTGAGGTTTATTAAATGGGATTAACAGCTGTGACTGTTAGAAAAATATCACTGGCTGTCTGACACGAAGAAAAGATAGAGAATAAAACATCCTGATCTGATGGTTAATACTGAAGCAGATAAGTTACCTGAATGCTGGTGCTGGGGACTGAGCTCTATCTCCTCCAAAGGGTAGGGGGCGCTGGCGGGCCGTACAGGTCTGAACATGTAGCTGTCGTTAGGCAGAGAGTGCATCCTGGATACAGACATCTTCCTTGGCGACAGCAGGTTCTGGTCGCCGTACTGCACCTCTTCCTCCTATGGGGGGAGACAGAGACCACACAGATCTCACACTGACTGTGACTACATGCAGTTATACAACACATGGTAACACATGCTGTTTTCCAATGAAGGATATACTGAAGAAAACCTACTTTTGTCCATTACACCCCTAATTACGCTAATGTCCTTCCTACCTGTCCAGGTGAATTTGGACATGGTCCAACGTAGGTCCCTCCCACTGAACTGTTGTTGGAGGTTGTGCTTAATTTGCGTTGCCTCTCCAACGCCATCTCCAAGGCGATCTCTGCATCCATCTCTGCATCCTCTTTAGCCTCCTGCAAAGGAACATGTATTGTTACTTCCTGACCACAGTTTATGGTAAATGGTGATATCCATCCAGAGAACGTGTCAATTTAAAGGGTAACTCCACCAGTTAAAGTGTTTTAATCTTGGGGATCTTGCATCTACAACTGCATTTGTGAAAAAAGTAGTAAAAAAACATTTTGTGGCTCCAGAAGCAGCTTAATGTAATCTGACAGATTGCCTCCAGTGATGTCACTGAGTGGCTAAATTGCATTGTGGGTACTGTAGGCATTTGTTTTTACATCGTCAATGCGTCCAACAGTGCTTTTAATGTACTACATTACCCACAACGCACCCTGGCCACTGAGTGACATCGCTGGAGGCAATTTATCAGATCACATGCAGCTTCTTCTGGAGCCACAAAAGGCTTCATACTACTTTTTTTCTCATATGAAATACTCAAGACCTACAAACACACTTTAATGCGTAAAATTGGTGGAGTTACCCTTTAAATCCAAAAGTGGATCTACACAATATATAAAATATATCTGTATATTTGTTCTAGCATTCTAGTTACTGTACCTTGTTGCTCTCCTCTAGATGTTTCATCAGAACAGCCACCACCACATTGACCAGCACAAACTGGGCCATGAGCACAAACGTGACAAAGTAAATTGGAGAGACCAGAGGCAGGTAGGAGAGACAGTGGTCCTCTGGCTGACAGTCCCGTAACGTGTCCTTAAAAGACACAAAGAGAAAGACTCAGAAAGAGGAACAGAACAGAGCGAAAATGAACAAGAGGCAGTGCAGAAACAGAGTGCTACACACTCGCACAGCACCAGTTAGTTCAGGTGGATAGGCTCAATTGATCATCTGTCGGTCCAACACGCCAGAGGCTGTACTACAAACGCTTTGGAAATCTAAACTGTTAAGAAACCATGGTTACAGTATATTATCTGGAGCCTCGTTAAGCTTTACAAAATTAGAAATCTGGAAGAATTTGAGGGCAAACAAGGACAGCGGGAGTTATATAGGGAAGCAGAGGATGTGTTGAAATTGCAGCTGCTGAAATACTTTAATTTATGGAGTGCAGGTTGGAATGTGTAGACGTGTAGCTTGCTACATGTGAGTGATGACAAACCAGGTCTACATAATGATGGAAACCCTGGACAGTGCCCTTCGCAGCTAACAGGGGACAGGGACGCAACTGGGAAGAGATCAGGGTGTGTGGTTCTGTGATGCATCAACAATTTGTCTGCCCAGGGCCACCTGCACAGCTCTGGGAGGGTGTTGACCCGTTGAAGGTCCAAACCTTTTCACAACAGCCCCCAGTGCTTAAGCACGTTCTGTAGGGATGGTATGTGTGTCAAATTGCTGTTTAAATCAGGGTGACCTAGTCTCCTGTCCTTAAATACGACCTGCAGCTTCCCCGCCACTTCTGAGCCAGAGGCTGAGCCAGGGGTGCAGCCTCATCCCCATCCCAGAATAGGTGGAATAAATAAATAAATGATTACATATTAAAGAAACATTCAGGCAAAGTGCATGGCTATGACTGGTGAGTTGTGACTGCACTCTACTGAACTTTTAGTGGTGTAATTTTGACTGATTGTATCAATACCCTCTTCACGGCCTGACACATTATGAAAAAATACTGTCCTCAAATGCTACAAATCTAAAGAAAATGCAACATTATGTCAGGAAAGATCTGCCAGAAATCAACAACAGTGTGATTGTGATTCATATCGTGGTGGTTGTTTAACACTAATAGCTGAAAAAGGAAACATTATTCTCAATATTGCCTTCATTGGCCTATTAACATATATATTTTGAGCCAGCTGAGGGTGATTACATCATTCATCACATTTTTTAATAAAGGAAAAGTCAAGATGTGAAAGTGTTGACATTGCTCGGCTCTAAGCCACTTTATTACTTCTTAATTGGTTTTGGAGGTCATTGCTCTCTCAGTGGTTATGAGATAATCTAGTCATCATTTATGTGAGCTTGTGTGTGTGTTAAACCCTGTGTGTGTGTGTGTGTGTGTGTGTGTGTGTGTGTGTGTGTGTGTGTGTGTGTGTGTGTGTGTGTTCATACTTTCATAATCCCATTCCAGTTGTCTCCGGTGGACACTCGAAACAGTGTGAGGAAGGCCATCCCGAAATTCTGGAAGGTCGCATGACGACTCAGACCCTCACATGGGTTTTTGTCATTGCACTCTGATCAACACACAAACACATACAGGTGTTAGTCATATTATACTTCTGATAAAGTGGCTAAAAAGGAACAAAACGACAGCAAGATGAGTTAGTATAAATTATTATATAACTGTCAGCGTCAAAGCAGTGTGCACTGTACACACACACACACACACACACACACAAACACACACACACACACAAACACTAAGCACTGTGTCTCCATGGAGCTGACAGAGGAGAAGAGATACCAGTCTTCTGGAGGACGGGGAACATCTCTATCAGTCTCAGGGTCAATTTGACAGAAAGCCCTCAGGAGCCTGTTAACAGACTCATAACAGCCACCAGGAGATGTATTCCTTTGTTTTGAAGCCCGGGTCACATTAACAGGAAGCCAGAGTGAAAGGAGACAGTCCTTTGTGTATTGTGTACCTTGTTTTTGATTCTAAGCATCAACCACCAGGAAAAATAGGTTTTTTCACAATAAGTGAGAGGCTCAGAAGAACTTGACTTTTCAGAAAATCTTTACACTGAAGACTGAAGTACACAAGTACAAGTAGCCATAATTTTTACCAAGAATAATCAACTGGGCATTAGGTTTTAAGAGATCTGTGATTTGATTTAGATTCAGATTCAAACCACTGACTGTATAAAATATGGACGGAGCTCCCGAGCCAACACGGAGGTGCCTTAAACCTGCATTCTTTCTAATGACCAGGAGGGGGCGACTGCACTGGTTGCAAAAAGAGGTCCCACTGTATGTAAGCTTATGAGAGAATGACCCTACTTCTCACTTGATTTATTACCACAGTAAACAGTTTCTTAATGAGTTCAGTTCCAGGTCTTATTCAATGCAGCATGATGTTCAAATTGTAAATTATAGTCCCAGTAAAATAGTAAATACAGGAGCCAGAGAAGTAACCAAGTACAAATACTTAGTTACTGTAGGCTCAGGTTTGGCTAGCTTTGCACAGAAACGGTATGTATAAATATCCTTCTGAGGGATACTTTTATACTTTCATACTTTGAGTACATTTCAGAGCCTGTACTGTACCTTCTTACTTTTACTTGAGTAAAGAAGTTGAATCAGTACTTCTACTTTTACCAGAGACTTTTTTTAAACAAGTATCTGTACTTCTACTTAAGTAAAGAAGGTGTGTGCTTTTGTCACCTCTGGTCAGAGCCAATCAGGATAGAGGTGTGGTGATGCACGTCCTCCCCAGCTCCACCCTCTCCTCTAAATATGGTCATTTCTGGTTTCCAGAGAACCAAACTGCCAAACTCAAGACTTTTGAAATGGCAGCCCACGAGCCAATGGGAAACGCTACAGTAAGGTTAAACTTTATTCAAACTGAAATACCTTCAATATCAGCCATGCTCAAAACACCTGCTATCCGCACAGAAGCTTAAATCCAAAGCTGTGAGTATTAACATTCAACCCTCGTTCCATCCTCTTTGATGTTTCCTTTGCTTATGACCTTCCCTTATCTGTTCTGCCTTCTGCCGACGCCGCGGTCACAGAGTTCAGACTCCCATTGTGCCAACGTACAGTGCCATCCATGTCTTAGGTCTCCCAAAGGAATTTCAGATCTTACAAAGCCTTTGTTCCTTTCTGAGGGGAGAAAGATTTCATGAGCCAATTAAGCTAGTTGTTGGTGGCCAATTATAACACACAAACCCCCCAAAAGCTCCTTCAAGTGAGGGCCTTTACTTCTTTATATCTGCTTGCTTTGTATTCTCTGTTAGCTTACACATAATCATAGTCCTCTGATTGAAAAAGTGAAGTTCATTGACTGAAATCTCTTTATGGGAAAGAGACGTGTTTCGAATGTTGTTGTTTAATGTAAAATGTAATCAGTGTGAGCTCCGAGAAACCTCTTGTACCTTAAAAACGTCTACCCTCGAGGCCCGCGAAGACTGGAACCTCCAGCTAAAAGGGTAAAAACTAATAATGTTTCCTGATCCTCGCCAAGCCGCACCGTAATATTCTCCAACAATCGTCTCTACAAGCCTGTTCCGAAGTCTGAGTCTTTTCTGCAGCTTTGTAAGTTTTAAAACAGCATGTAAATTGAGGCATCGTGAGGGAAAATAAGGCGTTCAGCACATCCAAAAGCTTTTGTCAGCAGCTCGGCGAGTGCGAAGATCGTCGCGAAACACGGAGAGGGATTTTTTTTTTAATTTACAAAACTGGAAAACAGACATCCATTCGATTTCCCGACGTGTCGAGCGGAAGCATAATAACGTTTCACAGAAAGCAACATCTTCATCACAAAGTTGTTTTCATTTAGTCCTCCCAGATGCCTTCTCTTTTTTTTTTTTGCTAATCCCCTTCCCTCACACATCGTCGCGCTCTCAGAGAAAATGAGTTGGAAGCAGCCGGCCTATTGAGGAAGCAACACGTAAATAAATGTGATCATGCAAATGTGATCTCTTCTTGTTAGAAACAGCCCTCTGATGTGAGAGAGAGGGAGAGAGAGAGAGAGAGAGAGAGAGAGAGAGAGAGGCAGACAGATGGGGAGGAGAGAGAGGAGTCGGCGAAAGGGAAATTTGCTGTAAGTCGTGACTGTGGATGTAATGAGTGGATTCAGAAACATTTTCTTTGCTGAAGCTTGTAGACTGTGCTGCCTGTGAGTGTGTGTGTGTGTGTGTGTGTGTGTGTGTGTGTGTGTGTGTGTGTGTGTGTGTGTGTGTGTGTGTGTGTATGTGTGTGTGTGTGTTAACTGGTAGTAGCGTGACTGACCCAGTTTGCCAAAGAGCTCCACTCCCAGCGCGGCGTAGATGAAGAAGAGCAGCATGAAGAGGAGACCAAGATTTCCCACCTGGAAGGGATAAACATGTTAGATCTCCCTCTGCACATAAACACTACAGTTTAAATAATACGTGTTCAAGCCTGCAGGGAGTAGTAGACATTAGGATTAACGTACTCAATCAACTTCACACTAACCTGGATTTACCAGGGATTATATACCAATATGCCAGTTACCAAAGTTAACTGTTTACTGTTTGAGATCTCCTTTAAACACCAGGCTGCCTAATACAAGCCAGATTAGGTCACATAAAGACATTGGTACATCAACATTGCTTCTCTTTAAACTGGGATTCTGCACACTGAGGGTTGTGGGGCAGGTATCTGTGTGCTGACAGGTGTACTCAAAGCCCTAATGTCCTTGTTTCACCTAGCCCGTAGCTATATTTAGCGGGCAATGAAAGCCTCCCACGGAATTTGTCATTCTGGAGGTGGAAACTATCAAGACATGTGGCTGCACAGTCACATACAGTATTTATCGTGGCTTAATTGGTTGACAACTTTGATTTTCTTTTAAAAAAACGTAAGAGAAACTCCACAAAAGTAATCCGAAATCCTAAATATCAGATTTACAGTGGATGTTTGCATATATTGAAACTGAAACGGTTCTGAATCCAATGGTACCAAGCATTTCATTAAATTTGTAGTGTTTTGAGATACAGTCATTTCTACAGAATACTATACTTAGTCCTTATTCACATCAGATATATATCACATTCTTATAAAAAACACATTAGAGGGACACAGATTCCTGTGATCCTTTGTGACTACTGACTTTAAAAGGATGTAAAGAAAAACTCACGCTGTAAAATTTTAATGGATTTGTGTTTAGCTCATCTAGCATTTAAAGTACTGTGATAAATTATAAAATTCTCAATGGGCTAGTAAGGTACAGAAAACAGGCCATGGACCCTTTTACATTTGTTTTCAAACTCAGAATTTTAAGATTTACAATATTAATGAGGTAATAATACAAGCTCAGGAATATTTATTTTTTCCATAACTGAATAAACAAGCTGTTCTCAGAGGAAAATAAAGTCCCCAGAACACTGCTTGAAGCTAGAAAGGTGGCAGGGTCCGCCACATATAAACAAAGTAAAACAGTATGACACTGTGTTGTCCTTTAAGACAGTTTCAGTACACTGGGAAACCTGCTGGTGGTCATCAAGGCGGATTTAGGCATTTAGGCAGAATCCCTTCCTACGACGATCTGCGTCACACTGTCAGAAAGTTCCCAGCGTGTTGTCTTTTATCCAGTTCCTTAAAATCTGTTCTCGTGCACTCTGTGCCCTGAAGGTTTTATGTGTACACTTGACATTTAAAAAAAAAACAGCAGAACAATGGAGTCTGTCACCGCTTGTGCATCATAGTCTGCGGTGCAGCTGCTCTTTGGCTCTGAGAACTGTGCCAGGCAGCAGGAGAGACCTGAGATACTCCCACAGCATCCGTGGACGAACTTTAAATCTAGTGTGTGCTGACTGGATAGAAACAGCACATCGAGGAGGGTAACATCAGGGAGGAAGCCGGCTGCACAGTCCGACGCTTCAAGCTGTTTTCTAAGAGGCAGCGCAGCTCAGCGATCAAGGTCCAATACATGCACAAATGCTGTATGAAGTGAGCATATCTTTGATTATTAACTGAGCTGATCTCTCTGAAGCCTCCATGTCCTCAGCTGTCCACTTTCACTGCGCCTTCACACATTTCAGCACGAGTACCAAAACTGATCAGCACCGAGAACTGTCCAATTAATTTTAATATTTTCAAATGTTCAATAAAGGTGTTTCTTTCCTACGGAAGCCCTAAAGGGCCATGCATTCATACATTTTATTTCCTCTGTTTTCCCATGATAATGAGTTAATTTCATTTGTTTTCTCGAGATCTCGAGTTATTATCTCGAAATAACAACTGCCGTTTTCCCGAGATAACAAGATAATTTTCTCGAGATCTCGAGATAACGAAACTTTGTTTTCCCGAGATAACAAGTTAATTTCATTTGTTTTCTCGAGATCTCGAGTTATTATCTCGAAATAACAACTGCCGTTTTCCCGAGATAACAGGATAATTTTCTTGAGATCTTGAGCTAACGAAACGATAGTGTAGTGTGATGACCCCTGCTGTTGAGGCAGCAGCCTCCTGATGTGACTTGGGTTTGTGGGAGGAGTTTTGGTTGGTCAGGGGCACCTGGGCCCAGTGTTCCTGAGATTATAAAACCCATGATTCATTCATTCATTCTCTCTCTCTCCTCTCCAGCAGATGTCCCACGGGGTGATGTGGCAGCCGCGGTTCTCCTAAGTTCTTTTATTCTCAGTTCATGCACTTTACAACATACATCCATTACATTTTACACACATGCACATCCTACACTACTGATAGTACTGATGTTGACATCCCATTTGATCATTATTTTTCTTTGTTGCACCTATGTTAAATAAATATACTTTGTTAAAACCTCCTTAATTTCAGTGTGTCTCCCATCTTGTCATGGCCCAAAGAGCCAGGTTGTGACAGTAGTATATTAAATCATTGCAGGAAACATCATTCAGTGTAGCAATGTCAGAGGAGCAGGAGCAAATCGATCACCACGTCACATATGTTTTCAATCAAGGCCTGACACAGGCTGAAATAGCATTATGCCTTGCTATTACAGATAATATACACATTAGTGTGCGTAATCTAAAAAGACGGTTAGCAAGGCTTCAGCTATATCGGCGGCGCAATCTAAGTGAGCCTGATGCCCTCGTTAACTACATAGCTGACCAGCTATGTAGTTAATGAGGAGATCTCGAATTAATTATATCGTTATCTCGGGAAAACAAAGTTTCGTTATCTCGAGATCTCGAGAAAATTATCTCGTTATCTCGGGAAAACGGCAGTTGTTATTTCGAGATAATAACTTGAGATCTCCAGAAAACAAATGAAATTAACTCGTTATCACGGGAAAACGGAGGAAATAAAATGTATGAATGCATGGCCCTTTAGGGCTTCCGTAGTTTCCTTTGAGTTTGTGACTACAACAAATGTGATGTGATGTGTTTGGCCTTGTGATCATGCAGATTTAATACTAAAATCATCACAGTTAAGCTGTAGAGAGGTAGGAATGTACAAAATGAGACATTTCATGGTCAGAATGCACATCCTGTAACGTGGATGGATACGACTTGAGTTAAATATTCATCAACAAGCATAAATCTTTCAGAGGGTTGTCTATTCCAAACACAACCCTCATATTTAGCCTATATTCCTGCGAAGTTCTCATAAATAAAACAAAAAAACAGAATCAGTCTTTTCTGTTTAAGACCCTGCTGAGTCTGAGTTTACCTGTGGCAGCGCCTGCATCACGGTATCCAGCAGAGCCCTCATCCCTGTGGCCATCTTCAGGAGTTTCAGCACTGCAGAGGGACAGAGGAGCAGTCTTAAAAATGCTGTTTCTGGCTTCAGTAGCCCCCATATGCTGCAGAATTTATAACGGCACAGCACGATACTGGCACAGCAGGGAGCCACAAAGATTTGTACTGTATTTATTGCTAGACGCCAGGAGCTGCCTGCGACGTACTACAAGCTGAAATCACACGATTAAAAAGTGCTTCACGACATGGATAAGATGTGATTAGAACAGCAACCATTCATCGATTAATCAATTAGGTGTCAAATATTAAACTTTTTTTGATAATCAATGAATTGGTTTGAAGCAAAGCTTCTTTAATGTGAATATTTTCTGGTTTCTTCACTCCTCTACCACAGGAAGCTTACAAGTCATACTTGATTAAAAGTAAAGATATTGTACCAAGTAGTCTTCAAGCAATAACTGTACCAAAGTATCAAAAATACAAGTAAAAGTAAATTCTAAATATATTTACATGTATATACTGTATACTGAAAATCAGCCAGTTCAATAATCAGATCCAATGATCAGCAGTTTTTCTGATTACTGAAATCAGTTTGTTTATCTGATTGCCGCTTCAATTAAATCAATTAAAAAAATGCACTGTTTTGGCTCTTCGAAGCGTGTAATCTGCAAAGTAACTAGTAACTAAAGTTAGCAAATAAAAGAAAGAACAAATACCTCAAAAAGTACTCGAGTAAATGTGCTTAGTTACATTCTATCACTGAAAACGAGACATTTGAGGACTCGCTGTATGTTTTGCAGTCGTTAACGGGATGAACAGATGTGTGTGCGTGCGTTTCTACCTCGTGCTATCCGGAGTACCCTCATGATCCTGATGATGGTCGGGTTTATGGGCAGGGCTGCGCTCATCTTCAGCTCCTCCAGGATGATGCCCATGATGGACAACGCCACTATCGCTATATCCAGCTGATTCCACCTAAACATAGAAATAAACACACGTAGGAGAGAAAAAAACATCATTACCTGTTGTCACTCCGGTTGAGTATTAGCCTCTAACAGACTGAGAGTTTACTGAGAACACCAAAGTATGAAGTTTGAGTGCTAACATGTATTTTACACTACTTATGTTGCAATTACTATTACATTTCACAGCACTGAGGTCTTGTACAGATCCCACTCTTACCTGTCTTTGAAGAACCTGTGTATGCCGAATGCTGCAAGTTTGAGCAGCGCCTCGATGACGAAGATGAAGGTGAACACGTAATTGCAGTACTTCAGAATCTCCTCTAAATACTGAACACACAAAAAAACACACATATACACACACACATAGGTAATTATTTCAAATTAAATTCAAGTTTATTTGTAGAGTAAATTCAAATTAGACTTCAGACGAGTTTATCAGGAAGATGTTTAGGGGAAGTTTGCCAGCAGTGATGCCAACCTCAGATTATTACTATGTGATTTCTACGGAAGTGTTTATTTTACAGTAAGCAAATAAAAAATGTTCTCCGGTTGTGTTAAAAGAGATTTAAGTTGCCCAGGAGCCTACAAGTATTGCCAAAACTCAATACCAATTTACTTCTACCTAACTATAACGCTTGAGTGTGTGTGTGTGCGGAAAGAAACATCACCTGCGGCTGATTGTAGTGCTCGATGCTCATGGTGAAGACGTTGATGCAGATGATGAAGGTGATGAAGAGGTCCAGGTAGTGGCTGGTGCACAGTGTGTGGATGGACAGGCGCAGGGGAGAGTAGTCGGCGTAGTAGGGCCTCTGCTTGGCCTCTGGAGGACACGAACGAAAAATACGCAAAGACGACACGGAAAGCAACAGTGAGTAAATGTGCTCTGTGATTCAGATATTACATGAGTCCAGTGGTGTGCACAGGGAGGTGCAGGGGGCGAGGGAGGGGAAACGCCACTGCTGAAGCTACAAAAGTTCCCTTCTTACAGCTTTATCGAACCAATATGCTTGTGTCTTTACTGTTTTTGCCATCTTAACTCCTGTGCGCAGTGTGTCAGTGTCCCTTTTTGTCAACATTGCCCCCGCCTCGCAGACTTTCTGCGCACACCACTGCCTGTGTGGTATGTTCAAATAAGAGAGGACATGAGAGTCACAGGCAGGCTATATAATTTGTTTTGCTTTAAGGGTTCAAACGGACCAAATGTTAAAAAGACAAATGACTCCTAACATCTCCAATTCACCTGGTTTTGTGTAAGATAATGTTGAAATCAACATGTCTTAAATGCAACATAAATGCTTTTTTGTTTGTTTTCTAACTTCTACCCCTGTATTGGACTAAAACAAGTGGCAAACATGTATTTCTAGAATCATTCAGAATGCTCCTTCACAAGATTTATTGCCTTTTCTAATATGTGTATTCTTTTCAGGGCAAAGAGGTCCGCTGTGCATAAATGAAAGCCTCTTTTATAACCCAGACTATAGTTTTTGACAGGTGTGTTGCTCCTTCTTGGAAGCAAACTGTTACAGCCTATGAATAATTAACACACTTTAAGTGGAGCTGTTATCATGAATAAAGCTCAGAGGAGGGAAACTGAGTAATATCTGACCTTCATTAGGAGGTGCAAATAACACAAATAACTATGTTTCAGTAGACTGTGCACTCACATGTCCATATTTGACGAGTGTGTATGCGTGTGTGCGTACATCATGCTTACATGCCTTTGATGTAAAGGGTAATGTCTGTGGTGACGTGACTACGTGAGGTACTTTCAACAACACAACTCTTCAGTCAGGCTGATAAGTATATTACATTTTTCAAAATTAAACGTAAGATCAGTGATAATCTATTTATTACACTAACTAATTAAATCTATCCGTCTTGCTCAATTTCCGAAGCTGCAGAACGTGACTGTGATGTTGAAAGCACACCGGAGCCGCACCTCAATGACATCACTACGGTTATTTTTAAGAAAAATAAGAATAAAGAAAAATCTCACTAGTCTAGAACTTCTTTTGTCTTGTCTTGATTGAGGAGCGGACTGATTGCATGGCCAAACACTCAGAGTGTTTCTCTGAGACAGCTGATTAGGTAGCACTTGTCTGGACCTTTAGCAGTTTTAGACCAGTGAGAACTAACACATGATGAAAAGAGCGGCGCTCTGCTCACACCATATACTGCCTGCTAATGTCCATTCTGCTGCTGATGTGGCGGGTAGTTGGACATAATTTTGTGCTGTGGCCAAATGGTGGTTGTCTTCGATGTATGCCAATAAAATACATTTTCATACCAGTTTTCTCTTTTTTTTAGCTCAGCATGTTATTACAATAAAAGAAGAAGAAGTCCTTACAAACTACTGGTTTGTACTGCAAGTATTTGGACTCATTCTTGCAATAGGTGGTGTGTTTATGACGTTTCTGCCAACATGTGCTTATGTTTTCTACAATCTGTATTTAACTAAAGGGACAGTTCACCCCACAATCAAAAATACATATTTTTCCTCTCACCTGCAGTACTATTTATCAATCTAGATTGTTTTGGTGTGTGTTGTCGAGTTTTGGAAATTACTCATAGAGAAATTATAAATTTGAAAAACTCAACAACGGACTCTATCCAGAAATCTTGAACTGGCTGCTCAAGATAACCCACAGACCTTGTTGTGAGCAGTTTCATGTTGAAAATATATGGAAGCGTGCATCTACACCTGATGACAGCGCAGGATGTAAACATAAGGCGCCCTCCTAGCTAACTTAACTAGCTAACTAAGCAAGCTAATGAGAGGCTCGTGCGTGTGACAGCGCAGGATGTAAACATTAGGGAGCCTTTCTCGGCTGAACTGTAGTGTTAGCTAGCTTAGTTAGCTAGCCTCTCATCCATGAGTAGATCCACGCTTCCTCCTGCTCTGTGATACAGTTGAAGTTTAGTAGAAAGTTTTTCAAATGTTTTTTTTCTAGGAGTACCTAGCTCCATGGTATCCGAAAGAAGGCAGACATCTCTACGACTGATATCTCCAAAAGTCGGCAACTCACACAAAAACTATATAGATGGATGAATAGCACTACACGAAAGAAGAAAAATATGTATTATTGTATTTTGGGATGAATTGTCCCTTTAACATGGTCTTATAGCTCTATTACCCAAGGTATTTACAGGTATAGCAGCCAAAACGCCTGCTATGTTTCTGAGTCTGCCAGTCAAAGCACGTTTAGAGGAAATGTCCTTCTTCTACCTGTGTCGAGAGATGCCTCAGGGTTGTACATGCACTCGGAGGAAGGGAAGGGGGCATTGGCATTTCACCAATCCAAATTTTGCTAGCAAAATTTCCCGAGGCACATGGAGGAAAGCGTCAACCTCGATTAGCTTCACATGCAGAAAGGCGCTGCAAAGGTTTTCTCCAACAGTAATGAAATTATAATAAAAATCAACTTAGGGATGGTATTAAAACAAGATTTGGTGTTAGAGGAGATCGTTTGAGGATATTGGATACTGTATTATTGCTCATTTTTTACACTACAGTGGTGGCAGTCTATTGTTTAAAGAGTGAGCATAGAATTATTAGACAGGTTAATACTAATGTAGAGGTTGGTTAAGTTGGCCCGGTTTCAAAAGTTTCCCATGCAGTGTTAGGGGAGGGTTGGGGGAGGGCTGCAGTCATGCACTTACATGCGTCAGACTGGCGTAGCCGACGCCTTCTGTCAGTGATCAACCACTGATTGCGTGAGCTAGCCAGTCTTTCAAACTCTCCCTCTTTTTTTCTCTTTATGTTAGAGTCTGAATATGTTTCCCTGTTTTCTCTCTCTCTGTCATTCCTTTCTCTTTTTGTTCAGGCTCTGAAAGCAGGCAGTGCTCAGAAAAATAGACTACCGACCAGCCCCTCCATTCTCCTTACTCCTGCGCTTT
The DNA here is from genome assembly GCF_040436345.1 of Pagrus major. Classification (NCBI taxonomy): domain Eukaryota; kingdom Metazoa; phylum Chordata; class Actinopteri; order Spariformes; family Sparidae; genus Pagrus; species Pagrus major. Next base: position 10,844,076 of record NC_133237.1, read on the forward strand.
TTCTCTATCATTTTGAGCCTCTTCTCTTCCCGTAAGCGGGCCTCCTCCTCCTCCTGGTCCTGCCGGCACTTGTGGAAGTTCTCCACGACGACGCCAACGAACATGTTGAGGACGAAGAAGCTGACGATGAGCAGGAAGGAGATGAAGTAGAGCAGCATCCAGGGGTTGTGGTTCCTGACAGGCTGAGCGGAGGATATAGTGGAAAAGATTAGGCTTTCGATAGTTTATGTTCAAACACCTATGTTGGACTTTTTCATCTGGTTTCAGCTGACGTAAAACCCAAATGCCACACTGCCGGTGTAAAGCCTCACAGTCTCTTATCACATCCTACAATGCCAATGGAAATTCTCTGAAAATCCTTGGGTAACCTTTCCAGAAATCAAAAGGATAATTTCAGCGGTTTAATGATTCCCCTCGATGATATCATAAATAAAGGCTTTAATCCTTTGGTTTCTATTTTATGATGAGTGATGAGATATGACTAGATTACAATATGTCAGCACATTACACCGGAGACAGGCCTGGATCTGAGGACAGCCTCATCTGAACTGAAGCTTCCTGAAATTCCTTCATGAACTCTCACTTACAATTTGTTATAATACACCACTGCCATTTAACATTTCTTATTCCTTCAAAGAAATATTCACTTAATCGTTAACTCCTACTCAAATTCTACAACTAAGACCTGTCGTTAGGCTGTTTTTAAGGCAGGTATTTGTTGATTTCAAAACTTAGAATGGAGATTAGCATGCCAGTGTTCTCTAACATGCCTTACAGTTCAAATATATCAAGCCAAGTCAAGTCAGTACTGTTTTATTGCTGGTGATACTGAATAAGTACTGAGCAGGGAGTAGGTACTTAGACAATAAAATTAACAGCATCAATCGCAGTTTTTGATGTATCTCATGTTCCATATCGTCAGAGGAGAGATGAGTGTCAGTGAGGGGTGAAATACGTTACAATACACACAGAAGTGGAAACACATCAGGTTTTATGTAGCTGATGCCGCCCCATCAATAAATATTCAACACCAGTTTTGCACGACGGCCCGGCACATTCCTCGCATCGTTACCTGTTGGTCCACTCCCACCGCATCCAGCCCGTCGTACATGATGTTGACCCAGCCGTCCTTACAGGACAGCACAAACAAAGACATCAGAGCCTGGATTGGAAACAAGAAAGAAATAAGTCAGAACACAAGAGATTTCCCTGCTCCTAATATTATTACACCCAGACAGATGTAACTATGAGAATTGCATCGATATTGATTTTAGGAAAATTAATGTAAAGTAAATGAATCATCATTGCCAACAGATCGCACTAAATCAGACACTGGACCTTTAAAATGAGGCAAGATAAGTGAGTTTAGTAGCTGTTTTTTAGTGAGTCATTTGTTTTGGAGACTGCGTCAGTCTGAACAACAGTCTTCCTTTCTCAGTCCAATAACCCGCACCTGAACGAGGTTGTCAAAGTTGTACTTCCTCCGTATCCAGCGGTAGCTGGCCTGCAGACAGTCGGACTTGTTGGTGATGTTTTTCGTGTCCAGACCTTCACAGTGGTAGAACTTCCCTTTGAACAGCTACAGAAAGACAGACAGAGAGAGAGAGGTCTGCAGGGCTACTCGGCTGCCATTTACACATTATCTCAACTGCACCGGAGCTTGCAGCTTTTTCCACAGCCAACCACTAATGCCAGGACTAAAAGGACTTTAATAGAGCACATTCTTATCAGAGTGCTCAGCTAAAAGCTGGCTTCGGGGTCATGTTGTCCTTTTCACACATTTCCTAATTGTCATTTTTGTTCAAAAAACGACACTCATCAAGAACAAAAGCTTCTTGTCCCATTGGCTATTCAAGACACTTCCTATCCCTCCTCAAGCCACAATCACATATGCAGCTGCTCAAGACTGACATTTAAGCTTCAAAGGGTAAAAGGCTTTCTCCTCTGGTATTTACAGAGGCATAAACACAATGTGTGCATTGGATCGCTACATGGCTTACATGTCTGTGTTGTGGAATGAGTTATTGCGTGTGAATGTAAACTACCTGCACGCCCAAGATGCCAAAGACGATGAAGAAGGCGCAGCAGATAAGCACAATGTTCCCGATGGGTCTGAGAGAGGTGATGAGCGTCTCCACAACCAGCTTCAATCCCGGGGCTCGGCTGATCACCCTGGAAAACACAAATTGAGACATACAGATGTTTGTTACTGTGCTGTAGCAAGTCTTATCTCAAGTAATTTCATCTAAAAAGCAGCATTTCATTTCAAACCTTTGAAAACTCACCAGGGCCGACTAACTTTTCACTGAGGCCCTTTAATATGCGCATCACCAGGTTCATACTTTCCTTTAATGTTCAAATAATACATTATTTCTCTCATGCTGTCCGCTGTTGCAGCCCCTCTATTCACCTCCTCCTCCTGAAAAACCTAGTCTCTTCTGATTGGTCAGCTCTCACAGGCCTGAGCAGGCACCGCCCACAGTGTTTGCTGGTGTTTTTTAGAATCACGACCCTGCCTGGGGGTCAAGCTGATCCGGCGACGGTATAGTTGCAACATCATAACCTTGTGGAAGTCCTGAAGGCTCGTTTAAAGGAAGTGTCTAAATTTGGGCTGTGTGCATTTCAGTGTTTCAACACTTCACAGTATCTATAAAGCACCGCAAACAAATTGCTTTAATACAAAAAAAAAACATGGGAATCTCCCTTTATACAATATAAGACCTTTGAGTAATCAGTGTTTATTTCTCAAATTTTAGCTTTCCTTTTTGCAGTCTACACACACACACACACACACACACACACACACACACAAAGACACTATTCACCTCAGTGGGCGTAGTGTTCGAAGCAGGCGTAGGACTCTGAGGATGCCCAGGATCCTGTTTCCACCAGTGTAGGCCAGAGAGACCAGAATGTCGACCAGAGATACGAACACCAACACACCATCCAGAACGTTCCAGCTGGACTGGAGGTACGTCTGCTTCCCAAAGCAGAAACCGAGAGCTACAACCTGGTGAAACCATAATGTAATTATTAAAACATCACTTGAGCTACAAATCAGACCTTGAACTTGGATGTTATCGATGCAGAGTGAAAAAAAATAAAGGAACTAGCAAATACAGCGCCTGTCGTGTGATGTTTACCTTAATGGCCATCTCTGCCAGGAAGATCACAGTGAAAACGTAGTTGGACACACTCAGAAACTTTCGCTCCTAAAGAAGAGAGTTAGATGAATGTAAGAACGTATGAAGAAACACTCTCCATGACCAGGAATTCACAAGAGCACATGTTCTCTTTAAGCTGCTTTATACAATAAGCCTGTTAAGTTTTAAAGAGTAATGAAAAAAAGACAAACATGAACAGTAATTCAGCGGAAATCTCTGGAAATCAAGTAGGAGAGCAAGTAGAATATACGTGTGGGAAACACTGAGTTATTGTTTGCGTGTGTGTGTGTGTGTGTGTGTCTCACCGTGCTTTGAGACTGTATATCAGGTCTTTCCAGAGCGATGGTGATGCAGTTCAGGAAGATGAAAACCAGGACCACGTGGTCGAACAATTTGTGAGAGATCACACTTTGGCACCACGCGCGGCATCTAAAACAACACACACAAACACACGAGTGAGTGAGATAGAGTCATCTATAAAACGTCTGCGGTCGGTTAAAACTATTGACCACACAATTAGCAGTGGGAAAGCAATAAAGAGAAGAAAAATGAGAGAGGGGGACCATGGTAATTAAATAAAGAAGAGGGAAGAGGTAAAAGGGAGTAAGTGGGCCAGCTGAAACTAGACCCATGCAGATTGATAATGGCATTTTGTGTGTGTGTGTGTGTGTGTGTGTGTGTGTGTGTGTGTGTGTGTGTGTGTGTGTGTGTGTGTGTGTGTGTGAGGGAAGTGGGGGGCTCACCGGCTCTCTGGAGAGAACAAATACAGCGTCCAGTCTTCGTGTTCTTTGCACCAGCGGGGCTTCATGTTATTGAGCTCTTTTTTCATCCAGTAGCACACAGAGCTCTGCAGAGGTGAGAGGTCAAACATCAGCATTATCACAGACAGCAACAATTGAATCATTACTTTTTGTTACACCATCAACAACCTGTGCTAGCGGCATAAACATCAATACCTCCCCGGTGCAGTAGGGTTGCAGTTTTATGAGATCTTAATCTTTGCTGTCAAAGAACAGAAAGTATATTTGACAGCATCGACAGTCAGACTAAGGAGGAATTTACTTGCCCAATTAAATTATAAAAGGCCCTGAAAAATAACACTTTGTCATATCTGAGTTTCCACATTGCTGCTGCTGTTAGCCCTTCCATACTTAAATCTATGGGGGCACAACAAACAAGTGTAGTTCTGCATAAGTAGAGATGGAAGTAATTGGACCGTAACAGGCCAACTAAGCTTGTAGAAAGTGTTGTAAAACTCATTAAAGTTTCTAATAAAACAAACATTAGAAAGCTAGGTGTGCAGCTTCTGTGCTTCAGGATTGTAATTAAAAACAGCCCAAAGTCAAGCCCCTCAGACGCTGCTTATTTGGCAGAACAGTGCTGGTGTGTGTGTGTGTGTGTGTGTGCGTGTGCGACTGGGCGTGTCAAGCTGTGTGTGCCCAAACGTGAAGTTGAACCTGCTGCCTAGATGTAGTACTTGCAGCTGAAATGCATAATCCCTGTCATAGACACACACAGAGAACCACAAACAGATACACGAATCGAAGCTGGCACGTCTCACACACACACACACACACACACACACACACACACACACACACACACACACACACTGGTAGAGTTTTAAGCCTCCCATATTCTGTGTGTCCATGGAGAGGCCTTCTGTTTTAGTGGATTTCATGGCTGTGTAAACCTTATTTGGAGCCAATAAATCCATCAAGACTGTCGCAACAGAGGTCATCCAAAACCACCACGGTGTACAGCCTTCTCCGCTTCTCACACACACACACACACACACACACACACACACACACACACACACACACACACACACACACACACACACAAATGAATGAAAACACTCATCTGCACATGCACAAATTGTTTTGTATCCACTGAGAAAACAATTACTGCCTAAGCCAATCAATTAGAGCATGTCAGTTGGTGTCTCTCTAGGCCTCGCAGTGTGAACACAAAACACAGACAATACAGTGTCTCCAAGTAAGAGACAGACAGAAGGGCAAAGAAGACGAAGAAGAAATGGGTAAGAAGACAGAGACAAAGAGGAAAAACAGAAACAAGTGTAACGAGAGTCAGAGAGGGCAGATTAAGAGATTAAGAATTTACATAAAAGAGCAAAACCACTGAGGCTCAACCGCTCAGCGAACTTGTCACCAGGCCTTTAAAAACCCACAAATGTCTTCCTGCGTATGTAAAACACTGATGATACATGGCTTTGAAAAACCACTAAAGGACGCCCGCTCTTCTAAATGTTATTTCAGAAGACTCTAACTTACGTCATCATCCGTGTCGTCCTCAGGCGAGGAGTCGTCCTTGGGGTCGGAGGTCACATTGGGGTCATAGGTCAGGGTCCTCCCGTTACAGTCACTGTATTCGGTTATTATGGAAGGGCAGAGAGTCGACGCCTGCAGCAGCTCCAGGGGCTCCGGCCGCAGTCTGTTATTCCCCCCAGCCTCCCCCTTGTCCTCCCCGCCGTCCTCCTCCTCGCCTCCCTCCCCAGACAGCAGGCTCTCCCTCTCACCGCTTGTGTCTCGCCTCTTCAGGCTCGGGGCTCTTCCCAGGCTGTTCCAGCTGGAGCGACGGCTGCCCCACGAGCGGGGAGGAAGAGGGGAGCGCCGGCCGGGACTTGAGAGGCTCTGGAGAGACGGGAAATACGGGGTAAGCTAAAGTAAAAGCAATACTTCAAAAGTTAATGATGATACAATGTAATGATGTTTCAATCTCTTCTTTTTGTAGGCTAACAGGGAAGTTAGCATCACCCTGACTCCTTATTCTCTTTAATTGTGGATTACTGCAGAAAGTAAGCTCTGTGGCTCTGTGCGATACTGACACATTTATTTTTAAGCATAAATGCAGTTGCCAGAAGTAATAAGCTAACGTTAAAGCTATAGATGAACTACAGCATGTTCGATTGACTGAAGCATCATCCCCGCTGAGCTTCCTACTAAACTATATCATACACACTTACATTGATCAATCTACACATTGGAAAGTTGCAAGTACAGTAGTAATGAGTAGATGAGTTTCCTTGTTCTGTGGTTTTAGGACTCATTCCTTCAGCACTCTGTTTGACTTTGACAGCAAGTTTAAGGATTCCTGGTCTACTCTGCTGTCAAACTTTTGGTGCCAGTTTCTTCTTTTTGTTCAAGACAAAGGCTTCTTTCTTGGGATATTTTCCACAGGGGTTCAGAGAGACATTCAGTCTAGACAAGGTATGAGCAAGAAACTTCTGTGATGGATTGCTACATTTTCAAGAATTTTGTCTCAGCCTGTTCAAATGCCAGTTGGCTACTCGATCAAATTTAGTTACATAAGAAATAAACCAAGAGTTACTAAGGGAGGGACTATTTGTGCAGCAAATTTAGATCGGAATCATGTACAGCAACTTCCTTACTTACTATCAAGAAGCAGTAACAGGAGGTCGTTGAGAGAAACCTCTTAGTTAATGGCCTGGTAGTTGCAGAATATGGTCATGCAGAAGAAGGCATTGATAAGCGCTTCTTAATGACTAATAAAGAGCTGATGAATGAAATGAAGAAAAAGTAAAACATTCCTTATGTAATAACAGAATTATGTAAGGATAGCTCCTTCTTAGTCTGAGGGAATTAAGACGTCCTTCATGGTAATGGCTCTGACTGATTTTCTGCTCCCGTAGATTGAAACATTTAAAGACTGTGATTTATTCCAGTGTTACCTCATGGGACCTAAGTCACTGGGTGACTTGTCTCATACGTCTGCTCTTCACCATGGCTTCGGCTAAGTAAGTGGGTCATATGTATATTATGCCAACATCCTGGTCTGTGAATGGACTGATAAACAGTTTCCATTATTCCACAGCGTGATTGATCCAACTCACCAGAGAACGCTGGTCGTAGGCGATGGGCTCGATGGAAGTGGCGCTTCCACGACGAGACTCTGAGTGACTGATGCCTGCCTCAGAAAAGCCCAGACCCACCTCGCTGTACTGAGGCACCCCCTCTCTGTATATGAGGTCGTCTCCGAGGATAGACTCAGGTCCCAGGGAGCTCTTCGGTGTGGGCATGGGCGTGGCGGCCGTGCGCATTATTATAGGAGGAGCCATCGTGCCACGAGGGTCAACATGACCGTTGGCGGTCATCATCAGAGAATACATTTTTAGCTCTGTGGAGGAGGAGAAATAGTCATTATCATCATCATTGTGTCTTTATTCAGTTATTTTGGCATTTGTAAATAGTCAGTCATTTAACAATCAAAGCAAGAAGAAAATCAACACAATCTGAATTGAACTAAATGTCTTCTCTGTCATTTAACCCACCATTGTCTCTGAGCTGTTCAACCTTCTCGTCCTCCTCAGAGTTGTCTGATTTCTTCTCATCATCCGACTCTGACCGATTAGCATCACCCTAAAACACATGCAGGCAAATAATAAGCATTTTTGGGGGGAATTTCTTTCACATTTTCCTACCATCAGTTACAGTTAGAGAAAATAACAGATGCTTATTCTTTTTGATGAAGAAACAGAGTGCAGGCACATGGAAGTGTGCTGCATTCAGTGCTCAGAGATGATTTTTGTGGCTGGATCCTCGCTGTGCTCCTGGGGTGAACATGATAACAGGGTTGGATGAGGAAGAATTGATGATCTATAACAATCAGTGGGCGTGTTAGGAACTGGTTATAATTGTCACTCTCTCATTCCCTTTAAAAGCAGTGGTGCCTTGCACAATGTGACACTTTGGTAATTGAGAGTCCGGACCCGTGGCCCTCAAATGGCTCCACTGGGAATTAATTAAAAGCATAGAAGAGACGGCCCTCCATGCAGCATGAACACAGTTGTGGATGAGAGATGTTGATGAGAATTAGACATTAATCTTCACGGTGTTCCCCTGATATTAGAGCCTAAATTGTAGTAAACCAACTTTTCTGAGGAATTAGTTGTGTTGAATGGTTGGAGTTAAGTGAAACAGACATGCAAAGGAGTTTTTGAGAGTTTTGCTTTAGGAAATGTCTAAAAGGGTAAGCCTTCAGTGACTTGAAATGATAAGAAAATGCCAACCAGATGCCAGCAAAGGGGAAGTGGAAGAGCAAATACTGTAAATCTTAACGGCTGAGTTCCACTGTACCACTGGTGCAATAGTATAACAGCGTTGGCATCACGTGGTATCCCTGTTTTTTGCCAGTTAGTGGAAAATGAAAACAACATAAAAATATGCGACCAGAATACTACGCTGCCCTAACATTAACTTTACATCAAAAGAAAAAAATATCACTCACCTCGGCCTGGAAGCCCTCAACCAAGATGGCAACAAGTAAATTGAAGAGCACATAGTTGCCAAATGTCATGAGAGCGACAAAGTAGAGAGCTGCCCACGGAGAGGTGGAGGCCATGCCGTTATACAACACCACATTCCAGTCCTCCTGGGTAAGAATCTATAGATTGAGTGAAACACAGACAGAGTTTTAGTCATAAATAAGGGGATGGAGGCGGAGTAGACTGTTGTAATTTTAAAAAAAAAAAATAGAGGTCCACAGACATGAAGACATGGGAGAAAGGAAGGAAAAGGCACAGAGATTAAAACAAAGATGGCACAGAAAGAGACACACAAATGTGAAAGGAGGGCAGGAAATTGAGCATTATTGGCTTGTACAGCTCTTATGGGCTCTATAAGCTTTATAAAACCCAGTAGTGAGCTACTTTTATTGCCATCCTGCCACAATACCTCAACCTCATGCACATGGGATTACTATAAGTTGACATGCAAAGTGTATGTGGGCGTGTTTGTGTGTGTGTGTGTGTCTGTGTGTGCCTGAATCAATGTGAGTGATGAAAGCATTTAAGTAGGACGCTCTTCATGATGCAGCATGAAATCTCACTCCGTCTCTGCCCACTCATAAAACGCTGTGGCAGGAAGGCAATTCACTGTAATGTCCGCGTGCGTGTACGTATGCATGCGTGCACAGGTCTGTGTGTGCCGCAGCTACTCCCCAGAAAACTATAGTGGTGAGTATATAGAGTGTGTACCACCTTCACATGACAGTCAGTTCTGGTCTAAAATGCTTTTTCAGCATCTTACTCCTACACACACAGCAAAGTGAGACAGTCCGCTGCCTTCTGTCTTCTACCTTTGTGCTGACGCATCCAGTGTAGAAAGGAGGACAACCTATCTGGAGCGATTGAACAATATCTCCACATAGGGAGAGCAAAAAATAGAAATAATAGTGGAAGAGGATGTGCATAAGCAGGATTTCACATTTTGCAGCACTAAAATTTGACTGATGAGCAGAACTTGGCACACACACAAATACATGCATACACTCTTATATTACCACCAGTGGACTCTCATTCTACACCAAGTGTGGACCTATGTTTATGATCAATACTTTTAATGTCTTTTCCAATAATATTATTACAAATATGATATATAATGATGTCAACCTATCAAAGAGGGGACCTCCAGACCCTGCAGTGGAGCTGTCTGTACCCATTATTTCACCTTATGAGAGTCTATTTATGATTATTTCTTTCTTTTAAAAGTTGATATTTAACTTTGATGTCAATATTTAAACATTTCTCTGTGATACTTTTATTAGGAATAAATAATGTTTTACCTGCAATCAGAAGTAATTTAGCTGCATGTACTAATATTAAGTACTGCATTAATAGCAAGAAAATATACTTTAGTGAGGCTTTAATTATTACACATAAGCACACTCTAGGCTGAGTTTTGCATTCAAATTTGGGATATGTTGGGATACAAATGTACACACACTATCACACCTCACCTCCCACTTTATCTCTTACAAGTATGCTGTGTGAAGAACGTGATGCCACAGCTGCCATTTGTCCTACTGTAATATACTTCCATTGACGTTCATGCTGTTGTAGTAAGGCCCAGTAAGGAGTACGAGTGGGCTGAGCTTTTGAAGGGAAGCCAGTAACATATGAAGAGTTGATTTGTAAAAACAAATGAATTGCATCCTCACAATTAATAAACCAACACCGGTTTGATTGATATTCCCTTTCAATACACGATAAAAGACATGATTTAGGAAAATTAACAAAAAAGGGAGATCTTATCAAAACAACCCAGCACCAGTTTGATCGATATTTTCGGGAGTGCAAAAATAAAAAACATGATTTTAAAAAATAAATGAACCCTTCGTATCTTACTCACTGCTGAGTTAAAAAAAAAAAAAGGTTTTTCAAATGATACATGCATGACTGGCAGCCTAATATCTTAGCTGTATAGGTTTATATAGTGCAAGTTCACATACGCCAGTGGGCAACTTGCAAGCATATTTCTTAAAAGCAACACTTGTCCGCTGTAACATTTTCATTTTCTGTGACTAAGGTAAAGACCATTAATAAATAAAACAATTATTATTGGTTACACAAGAAAAAAACTTCAGAAGCAAAGCAGCAGGCTGTGTGTTACAGCCAGCAAACCCTTAAACAGTATCGGTATTATTTGAAAGCTAACCTGGAATACAGTGACGATGGCCCAGAGCAGAGTGTCAAAGTTCTTGCGGTCAGGGATGGTGTCTCCGTTCTCCGTCTTGAGACTGAATTTACAGCCAAACAGATGCATGCCCAGTATACTGTGGAAAATAAGGAAATGCAATCACCATTTTTTGAAAATCATTTGGATAGATTTGTGTGCGCATGTGTGGTGCATGTGTGCCTACCTAAAAGTAAAGATGAAAAGCATCAGCAGCATGCAGAATGTGGCCACATTGTCCATGGTCTTCATCAGCACCACCAGCTGTCTCCTCAGGGCGGGCAGGAAGCGGACCAGCTTCAGAACCCGCAGCAGACGAAATGTTCTCAGGACCGAAAGCCCACCGTCTGCTTGACCGATTATCTCCCACACACTGAGAACCGCAAACACCCAAATTTGTATTAAAACATCATTGAGTCTCTTCAAAGCTGGAGGTTGTATTTGCACATTACAGTATGTTACACATTTTGTTCTGAGGGGATGCAGTTGGAGTAAATTCAGAGTAATTATGAGGGTAATTCCACTTCAGTGCCACACATATCAAAAGCTCCCCTGATCCAATATGAGCTCTATCAAACTAAATGACAGCCACACAGAAAACCTCCACTCCCGACAGGATCAAGAATATGCTGCAGCAGCAAGTAAAGCTGCTTCTGTGTGATCCATCATGAGCGTGTCAATCTTAGCTATTGTAAAAATGGATCCTGCTGCAGTAAACCTGACACTCTAAAGCCAATGAGTGACATGCAGGAGAAGAAATAAGAACAGGGGGTCGCTCAAAATCCGAGCTCTGGTGTGTGAAATCTACTTTGGTGAGAGCCACAGTTTCACTGTCTTTGCATGGAATTGTAAAAGAATAAAAATCAGGCTGCATGGATGAAAATTACCTGATGATGACAATGATGCTGTCGAATATGTTGTAAGGGTTCCTGATGTATCCAAACAAGCCAAAGGCCAGCAGCATGAAGCCCATCTCCAGGACAAACATGCTAGTGAAAACGATGTTACTGATCTCTAACACATCAGTCAACTCCTCAGGCTGTGGGAGAGAAGAAAGAAAGAAAGAAAGAAAGAAAGAAAGAAAGAAAGAAAGAAAGAAAGAAAGAAAGTAAGTTAATATCTCCAATCGATTATCAGAGTAGTAAAACCCTTCTGGTGCCCTGAGCCGAGACATTATCAATCAAGTTCAGAGCAGCAGTCAGGCCCAATCAATCAAATGGGACCAACAGCACCAATCCATCAGTGCTGATCCACTCCACTTACCTAACAGCACACTCAGTGATCCAGCTGATGTGACTGAAGCCCTCCCATAAAGCATGTAGTCAAGTCATTTATGGAAAACGCAGCAGTTTTGTGCACCGCTAACAGCATTATGTGGCCACTTCCTCAACTTTTCATGATGGAAACGGTTTGCTTGAGCTGCATCAGTGCTGATTCGGATCAAAAGTTGTGACTTAGGTTCAAACCTATTACTCGCTCTGACTTCCTATTGCGTGTTTCTCATGTGGCCAAGTAAATGAAACCTTTAAATGTTCCATTAAATGGCACAAATTAAGTTTTGATGCCCATCTAACTAAATAAATTTACAATGAACATTATCTGCTGTAATAAAAATAAAGCTCTCTAAAATTGTTTTACTTTTCCTAATTTGTATCATGATTCAATGCTGACGAGCTCTGTGCATTCACAAATAATGATTCATTATGATCCCTAGACACCAGAATTATTCTAAACCATAAATTCGTACCCTCTCTGGTGAGCCTTGCAGTCTGTAAAGCCCCTCAGCCTGTGACTTTATTCCCATGTCATGCATGGCAGTTTCATTAAAACTAATTGTGATTCCTTTCATGTGGGGATCAACAAGAAATAGGCCTGAAGCCTATTTTGAATGGCAGGCAGACCATATTCTAGACCAATAAACACAGAGACGAGATTAATATATAAAATCCCAGACGGCCTGCTGCTACCAGAGAGAGGGGTTAACCTTCAGCCTGGGTTATTGTGCACTATCAGCACCCTGCAGAATCCTCCATTGTTAATTTATGTGTTTAGTGTTGTTGGAAATTTTAGAACATGTTATGCATATAAAAATGTCAAATGATGAATGAGGATTTCTCTTTCACAATCATACAAGTACATCAGAGTGAAGTCCAAACATTCACTTCATTATTCAAAATCAAATATTATCATGATTTCCACTGATGTGTATGATGGTTAAAATGTGCCTAATCAAACACAAATAATATGAAATACAGGCATATAATAACACATTTTGATTAAAATCACAACTTTTATGATGCTTCTGCTGAAGCACGACTGAGGATCAGGATCACAGATAGAGGGCGCCAAACTACACAGCACTCCTCACCTCACTCCAACTCAAACACACAGAAACACAGAGCTCCCATGAGTGCAGCGAGCTACTAACTTTTTAGAGCCACCTTTCAAACAAAGAAGGGGTTAGTGTCTCCCACTGATGGAAAGCCAGGTTTTTTACTCAAGTACAGTATTTAAGTACATTTCTGAAGCTCTTTACATGAGTATTTCCATTTTATGCCATCTAAACTTCTACATCACATTTTAGGTAAGTGATGTACCTTTACTCAAATACATTAAACTGTAGTTGCTTGATTTTTCATACAATGCATCTAGTTTATTTTTATATTATATATAACGTACCCAGCACTTTATGAAGCAGTTTAAAGTTGTTCCATCTTGACAAGTATTTGAGCAACATTTACATGTCAATGATCCATCTGACAAGGTCCATTTAGCATTACAACTACTTTCACTTTTGATGCTTTGACTATATGTTGTTGCTGTTGCTTCTGTACTTTTTCTTTGACAACATATTGCAGAACTTTCAGTTGTAATAAAGTATTTTATAGTGCGGTGTCGCTTCTTTTTACTTGAGGAAATGATCTGAATACTTCCTCCAACACTGGAAAAGTTACATGTTGAGTTGAGTGTCACATCCTGGATCTCTGGGTTTTGTATATTTTCCAGTTTTGAGGATATTTGAGCATTTGTTGTTAGCAAATGATAAGTTGAACTGATTATGTTTTGAATTTTATGCTGTGAATACTAAAGACAACAGCTTGGCCTTTTCAACTGTGACACAAGGTGAGGGAAAAGGCCCATGCCAATCCACTGATTTGATAGCAGTTGAAAGATGATGACTGCTACAGCTGGTATATTTGTGACCTCACTTACAAACTGGGTTGCTGTATGTGGAGTATGCCTACATTATAGTGCAGTCTTGTAATGTAAAGCACGCAACATCTCTGTTTTTGTATCTTTACTATTTTCAGCTGATGAGCTATTGAGTTAATCGGGACAGTCATAAAGAAAAAAATGCCAGTGCAAAATTAAAAGGGTGCGGAAGTAACGTCAGGGGACTCGTGCTGGTGTGCTGAATGTGCACGGTGAGGAAAACAACGGCACATTTTAAAAAAAGTAAAGAATATAGTTGTTGGCTCTTCTTGTTTTTTCAAATTGTGTTTTTCACTGTCCTGCCAGCACAGGAAAAACTTTATAGCACTGCAAAAAAGCTTTATAACAGCTAACTTTGCTGTCTTAAGCAGTCATAATATAGTAGACTCATGGACATTATTATTTAACACTGGACTAGTGGCACTTTCATTACCTTCTGGCGCACCATCCTCGCACCAGAGAAATAAAACATCATACTGCAGACCAGCAGGGCAATAATTTCCATACAATGCCGCTCAGCAGGTTTTATGATAGGACTACAAATTTATCTTTAAACACTGCATGCAGTGTGTTTCGAGGGGGGAGTACAATATGACAGACATTATAGGTCAAAATAACATTGATTAACTACAATAACAGCCAAAGTTATGGTGGTCCTGAGAGGTCAATGCACTGCAATTTAAGAAAACACAAGCAGACAAAACAAAAGCCAATAAAGAGTACATCTTAATCAATTTGACAACAGATGTGAAGCAATTAGAAAAAAACATGCTGCAAAAAGAGGAAAGGCAACCAAAAATAGAGAGCATCATTTTCTGCCATCATCATCATCATTTCATTAGGTTACTGAAGTCAGCTATCCAGAAAATGTGCTTAATTGTAAGTTTTGGGGGATTTTTTGATGGGACAACAAGCATCTCCCAGCTGTGTCCATGCATGTGCATCACTTTTTAATGTCGCCCCGGGAAACAGTTGCTACTTTCAGCCTTTCTGTGTTTGGTTGTGTCTCATTTGCAGCCTTTCTTTTTTAATGCTCGGCATATGTTGTCAAATTGGTGAAGAGCTGTTCTTAAGTTGTTTGAGTCTTGTCTATGTGTTTGTGTTTTCTTAAGCTAAAGTGCATTGAACTCTCAGGGCCAATGAATGAGTGAAGCTGAGAGCTGAACGCCAGAAGTGCTAAAAATCTCAGCGAGCTTGCATAAGAACGCATTAATGTCTTCTCTGGTTTTGTTTGACGTAGAAATGAAATTGACTCAGCGCACTTAGTTCTTGTTTCTTGCTGTGGCTGATGGCATTGTCATGGACAACGGAAGGAAGCAAAAGTTGAGGAGTAATTGTTAGACAACATGTTCAATTAAGTCATGTGGCCAGTGATGAAAATATAGGTTGGGAAAATGAAAAGAAAAACCTTTATTAATAAATCCCGCCACGGTGCCCTTGAGGTGTCAGCTTCATCCCATGACGCATGTTCTTTTATGGTAGCAGCTCTAAATTGCCATTAACATTCGCAACTAAGTGGTTTCAAATTAATTAGAAGTTCTTAACTGTAAGTCAATATATTTGATGTAATGTACTACAGTCCCAAATGAGCTTTCTGAACTATTGCTTTAGATGTTGCCTTCCACTATGATCATTATGTCTGACAGACCAGGCGATCAATCATAATTAAATACTGTCGGTGCCTGCAGAAGGATGTTTGAATGAGTGCTTGAATACAACTCTTCAAATGACCTTGGCCTTTATGAGGAAGCGCAGATGAGAAACACACACACACACACACACACACACACACAGCTTCTCTGGCAGAGCAGTGTAGAGGAACAACCTTGACTTTAAAGCAGGACACTGACATAAATAAAAATGTCAGAAAAGCACAAAAATCAGGCTACCATGCACCAAATCAGACAGTGTGTCTTAGCATATATTAGTATACAATATATGTACTTCAGCACTTAACTTACTTCACCCTCAACAAAATGAGTATTAAAACACGCACAGTCAAACTGAGGACGTATAGTATTTACTGTGTGATGCTGCATCTTTAACACCAAAGAAACCAACAAAACAAACAAACTTGACACATGTCTTTTCCTTTCTTTTGTGTAGCAGACTTTTAAAGCTCCCATGAAGTCAAAATTGTTGTTTAAGTGTGTTTTTATTCACATCTGTCTTGCTCCCTAGCTCACCAATACACCCGTATAAGGCCGAATAGTGGCAAAAAAGTTTAGAAGTTTAGAAGTTGAGCAGAGTATATAACATCCTGAAAACTCATTAAAATTGTTGATGACTCATCCTGCACTCGAGGGTGTATATCATTTTTTCGTCCAATAAATGCTTTCTTTTTTCTGTGACGCTGCCATGGATGTATAAAAAGAGGAATGCCTCCAGAGTGGAGTGTGACTCAGGACGGGACCACACTGATTACTGTACAAAAACACAACTTTATAACTTTATTTGGTGATTTGGATGAAACTGGATCATGTTTATTGGGCAGGGCGTAATATACATTCAGTGCTATTGGCTGCTGCCTGTTTTTACAGAAAACATGTAACTATGTTGAAACAAATGGCACTCATTTAGCCATTTCATTGGAACTTTAAGAGTGATTGTGATGGTCGAACGTCCAATGCATAACACTTCGTAATTAGAATCTAAAATTCAGTTGTGCATAACACACAGTTACCTTAGAGCATATCTATATTGTACAAATCTTTGTGTTTGTGTTCAAACCTCAAGGAAAAAGGTTACGTTGAGCTTGCAGGCAAATCTGACTTGATTCTCAGACATAATCTTCAGGATTTGCCGTCTTTGCTGTTATTTGTGAGTCATCGAGTTGGATTTGTGTCACTCAATAATTAACTCTGCATGTTTTTTTGTGGTCGTGTCACAGAACAGAGTCACGTTTTTAAACTGTAGTCAACTAATGATTCTCTAAATGCGACGCCATTGTGTTGCGACGTACGTGAAGTAAAGTTTGGTACAGTTTATTTGCAGACAGTGTATTTGAAATCAATTTGCACAAATCAGTTCGCATGTGGACTGTAACGTCCATGCAGATTCAAAAATAGCAATCTATTTCCAATCTGGATGAGTCTAAACATAGACAACATGCATCAATCATCTCCCTCTTTATCTAAACCTCTCTCTCTCTCTCTCTTTACACACACACACACACACACATGCACACACACTGTCTACACTATGCCTCCTACATTAATACACCTCTTCACACACACACACATACACTCGTAGTCTCGTAAAGTTTGGCTAGGTGTCACATAAGGGGGATGATGAGTACTGAGGGGAGGAGGAACTGTTACATAACACTTCAGTCTCTCTCTCTCTGTCAGTGTGTGTGTGTGTGTGTGTGTGTGTGTGTGTGTGTTATTGGCCCAATAAGGCCATGGCTCTCCCAGTCGCTCCTTGTGTTTATACCACAAAGATAGAAACACACACACACACACAGGCCCTGGAGAGGGAATTAGAGCCGGAGAAGTGGAAAGGAGGGAATGGACCGTGTGCATGCACAAAAATCTTCTCTTTGGGTTTTTCATCCATTTTGCAGCACTGGTGGGCAATTAAAAGGTTGGGTGCGTGTGTGTGCATACATAATATAGCCGTAAAAACTCTGTCGATGAATGCATCTGTGTAACCATACGTACTTTGAGTGTGTGACAGTGGAGCGAGGGAGCTGTATCATTAGATGGATACTTCCCAGATGTTGGCCACACAGGGAAAAACTAGAAACATAATCCTGGAGTGTGTGTGTGTGTGTGTGTGTGTGCGTGAGTGAGTGTGGGTACTGCTCCCCCATCCTTCCCTCTCTTCCTTCATTTCCTCACCCTTGTCTGTTCGACCCCCTCTCCTCGCCATACTCTCATTTCCTCTCATTTAGCCAAATGCCATTTTCACACATGAATGCCATATCTGACAACCGACAGTTCTCATCAAACTACTTTGTTTCTCTTTGAAGGTCACTCACAGCCCTTTTAGTTCTGACTCATCGACCTGAAAAACTCTTCTGGGCTTTCATTCGCCTTACGTCTTGTTAGTCTTACCTGCTCGTGATACTCTATC
Organism: Pagrus major; assembly: GCF_040436345.1. Classification (NCBI taxonomy): domain Eukaryota; kingdom Metazoa; phylum Chordata; class Actinopteri; order Spariformes; family Sparidae; genus Pagrus; species Pagrus major. Next base: position 10,862,026 of record NC_133237.1, read on the forward strand.
CCCATGCTGAGAGTATTGACGAGGATTGCGATCATGATCCCTCGGTTGAAGTATTTACTTTCCACAATCCTCTTCAGCTTTTCCCTGAAGCCCATCCACGCCCGAACCACTCCGTTTTTGTACTCCCTGACCCCCCGACGCCTGCGACCTCTCCCAGATCTCAGCTCTCCACCCTAAAGCAAAGATGGAGGAGTTTTATTTTGTGGTTGCTATTGTTCTAGAAGATACACAAAATAATCAGGAAAAACAGCGATCAATCATAGTGTTTTTATATCAACAGATTTAAGTGTCAAGACATTCAAATGTGGTTCCTTAAAGGTGCAATATGTAAGAATTTTAGTTGAAAAGATTAAAAATGTTAAATTATCAACAGAATATGAATAAATAATAAATAGTTTTGATGTTATGATGTCTATGATTTATGTTGCAGTGATATATTTACTGAAGTTTGTATGCTAACCAGCTAGCACTGGCCAGTCCCGGTCCAAAGCTCCCTTGCTAGCGATGCAAACACCAACATTTTCTCGCTGCTCTGAACCTACAGTCCAGACTGCTAGTTGTACTGCTAACCGAGCTAAGCAGCTACAGTTAGCAGCAGGTGCAGAGATATATTTACTGAAGTTAGCATGCTAACTCGCTAATTCTGTTGCACTAATTCTAATACTGTCGCACCATTTTCCATATGGCAACTTTAACTAAAATAATGTGCAGAAATAATAGTTATGACGTTACGATGCTTATGGCCTCATAACACTACCGGGTCAAAAACTCCACTGGGGAACCTTTAATGTCACATAACCCTTTCCACAACCTTCATCATCACTACCCCTTTGCATTCTGACCTGAGGGAAGTCGTGCAGTCCGTCAGCCTCTCCCCTGCCTCCCTCCAGGTCTCCCAGCTCCAGCTCCAAGGTCTCCAGGCTACGGGCACACATAGGGCAGCTGAGCAGCTCCAGGAGCAGAGGGCTAGGCACCACGCCTGCCAGCTGGTACAGCAGCCTCTGGCGTCCTGCGGGGTGGAAACGGGTGGAGACGGTCATACATTGCGAAAGGGGCTTTTTCCTAGGGGCGTCATGCACTGCTGTTGTTCCTTTCGCTTTACTGAGCAAGACAAACATATTAGAAGTTTAGTTTTAATCAGCCTGTCACCTGTTGCAAATTTTTTTTGTGAGGGACTGAATGCAAATGTTGCTCTGAAAATCAATGGCGCCTACTTTGAAGTTCTGTTTTTTGGGGGGCACTGGATTCATGTCTTTGAGGTTATTGTCATAAAAATCTAATATTTTTCACATAATGGCACATCAAAGATTACATTTGCATCCTTACTAACAAAGAACTGACCTTTATTGCATTTTCTTTGACTGATGTTCAAAAAAAAAAAGGATGAAAGGATGAAATATTGTTTTACATAAAAGCATGTCAAGAAGATGGAGGTACTGCTTCAGCCCTGAGTGGTGCCTGAAGTCTTCCCTGAGAGCCGACACCAACAAGGCACAGTAACTAAGAAGCCTGAGAGGTGAAACACAGGGACAAAAAATTAGTGTGCAAATTGTTTGCTGCAAAGCACTCGTTGCTGCTCGTTAAGCTTATTACTGTGAGCGACGGATAAGTGGAGGTGACTCAGATGAGACTTTAAACTTCTTGTTTCAATTATATGGGCCAGACATCCAGAACAAGAGGTGTCACCATCTCGATTCTAAATCACAAATCTATCAAAATGAGCTTGGAGGATGAAAAAGCCTGCATCTGCACTTAAAGACGCTGCACGATCACAAACAAAAGGGATGAAGGTAACTCCAACAGGGACTGAGATGTTTCAGAGATCCTGTATTGATTTCCCCTGGAAGAGGGTTTACTCTGGACGGATTTCAGAAACCTTTTCTACCTTTTGTTGTTTATTGTAAAACTCCCAGAATGGTGTTATTCTTTTATTGAACTCTGGAATCTTTTTTATCTTCTTTATCTTAATTTAAGCGAATATTAACTGAACTTGCCTAACCCTTACCTGCAAAAAGGCACCATGATAAAGTCAAGTTCTTCTTGTGAATTAGCCCCAAAGGAAGATTTGAAAATGTAAATGAGAGTTGGCAGGGCATAAAACCAATGGTTTGTTGATCTTTAAAAATCAAGATGCGATGGTCTAACAATAGTACAGCCATCAGCGCTGAAACACATGTTAAAATGGAAAGTCAAATCGAATCATGGATGTTCAGCAAGACTTTGGCAAACAAAATCAACCCGAAGCAATCAAAGTGATGGTGACAAACATAGTCCCCCTCACCCCAAAGTGCAATTTCACTCTTAATAATGTAACATCACATATATCATAAATAAAGATAAAGCTGTCAGAATAACAGTGAAGTTTTGTATGTGTTCCTGCATGTCCTATCCCAGCAGAGAGCCAAAGTGAGCTGGTTTCTGCAGTGAGTACTGTGAGTTCGCACTGTAAGAGAACCAGGCTGACTCCTCTCACCCTCTGTTCTCTGACTACATCCTCTCAAAACCAGTACGGGGGAACTGCAGAGCACAGCTGCGTACTAACGGAAGCGAAACAACTCAAACTCGCTGTAAAAAAACGGAAAGTGAGAGCTGTCATCGGATTTCGTGCCGTTGCTACAAATACATCTCCATGTCTATTTATGTAAGTTTTGGAGAGTCATTTGCAGTCTCACAAATACCTCAAGCAGATTCATTCGAGGGGACACAATATTTTACATCATTATCTTATATCACATTAGCTTAGATTAGATTACATTTATGTTCAAATTAGATTGAAGAGCCCCAGACTTTAATATATTCCCAAGAACAGTGGCGCTCTTGCAGCACAAAGGGGCTTTTCAACCAAAAAAACGCAGTCAAACCTCTAATCCCATTACATTAAGAGGTTTAGCCGAGATTGAGTCATCTGACAGGCTGAAAGAAAACATTCAGAAACTACAGAAACAGAAATGTCCGACAGGGACCGAGGACATTAACTCATTTGGATTGTAGCATTAAGTCACCTGCAAACAATTACGTGCCTGTCCGGTAAAATCCTGTTTAAAACGAGCGGTCTTCAGCACACATTAGTAGCAGGTGACACTCACTTTCCACTGGAGTCATATTGACTGTGTGCAGATCAAAGGTGTACTGACTGTTTAACACCTTGAACACACACCGGTGGTGTTTTTGAGCTCTTTCTCCTCCTCATCGCCGTGTTTATCACGTGTCAAACGGTAAATCTACACTCCAGCGAGGAGCTAATTCTCGCTCGCTTAATTATGTCTGGAGTGTCGGCTGTCGTTAAGCGTGTAAATGTTTGTGTGTGTGTGGTTGCAGTCTGTGCGTGCTCGTTGGCAGAGAGGTTTATCAGACAGCCGCTGCTTTCTCATGTTCCTTTGTAACTAACACATTTCTCTGTTATGTGTCCTCTCTGTCTCTGTGCTCTTGTCCTTTTCTCTCTCTGCCTCACGCCTCCTTTGTTCCCCCCTCACCCTCCTTCTCCTTTCTCTGTATTCAACTAATTTATTTTTCTCTCTGTGTCACCCTCTCCCAGCCTTCCTCCCTCTGGATCTGAATCTTTCATACTCAATGCCTCTCTACTTAACTCCATCTTTTTTTCTCCTCTCATCTTCCGCATTTTTTCACAACATTACACCGTGTACCTGTGTTTTTGTTTCCGTTACGCCGCATACTTTTTCTACGTCGGCCGCTCATGTTGATTCCCTCAATCCTGCCCCTTTATCCACCTCTCTGCACCGATGACTGTGACACTTGAGACATGGATTTCCTGTCAAGCCTCTCTAAGTGCTGCTTGAGCCCCACACACACACATATACACACACACACACACACACACACACACACACACACACACACACACACATATGCACACACACACAGAGCAGATGTAGCCAGAGTCTACCGCAGGTCAAACTTGGAAAGAGGACTGAGCTCTTTGCTGGAGGAAAGTGCAAGAAATGAAGATGAAAACAGGAGATGAAAGCAAGTGTGATGACAAAAAAATAAAAAAAACAATGGAGCCCAGGGGAAATCCAGAGCATCACAGACTGTGAAGGGGACTCAAAGGGCAGTGAAAACCATAAGAAATAAGAGTAAAGGAATAACAAAGTGAAATAAAACAAAAAAGAATTTGTGTTCCAAGAGGAGGAGATGATGACCAAACCTAAGTGCTTTTTTAAAACTATTGATCAAGCAGTTCCCCTTTGTTTGGAATAATAAAACACCCAGAGTTAGAGAGCGATCGCTCACAAAACGTAACTTCAGTGGCTTTATCTGCTTAACATCCAGTTATACTATCTGTAGAGATGTACAACCGAGATCATCAGCATCATCGGTAATGACTGGTGACCGGCTGATCAGTGTCAGATATACCTGATGTCTGTGTTTTACACACATGCCATCCGCCCTCCCCCCTCAACAGGACCCAAAGCCCAAACTGAGAGAAAGAAACAGGTGCACTTATTTCATTTCAGCTCATTGTGAGAGACGGGGACATTACTCGAGTTGGCAACAAGGTAAATTGCCCATTATTAATTCAATAACAACACAGAGGCTCCGTTGTCTGAGCCAGGGCCACCACCTTTCATTCTGCTCACATATCGGGCTGCTTCCATTGTTACCTTTCAAAATAAGAGTCTTGGATATAGAAGGCATAAATGCATATTTTCTAGAGAGAAGGTCTCGTGACCTGGTGCAGTGTGTGTGTGTGTGTGTGTGTGTGTGTGTGTGTGTGTGTGTGTGTGGCCTCTTACTGTGCTGTCCCATGAGCTGGTAGAGCTTGTTCAGCGTCTCTGCGTGTTCAGACGCTGGGTGGTTTGGTGGATGCTGCTCTGGACTGGGCCCACACTGCTGGGAGTGGGGGGGCGGTGTCTTGCTGCTGTAGCTGCACACGAACGACGGCAGGATTGTCGGGTAGTTCATCCCCCCGTTCAGTCGCCCGAGCAACGCCCCCATGCTCTGGGTGACGACGGACGGGCTGCCGCCGCCACCGCTGTTCCCATTTGTGCTTCCTCTCCGGACAGGAAGCGACTTCATCTCTAGCTCCTCCCCTCCTCCAACCCCTCCTTCTCTGTCCGTGTGCTCGGTTGTTACCACGCTGATGCTGTGCTGGCCCCCGTTGCTGAGGCGACAGTGCTGGTGCTGATGGTGCTGCAGGAGGTTATGGATCGGTCTCAACCACATGGCGCTACCCGGGCCTCCGCAGCCCCTGCTGGAACCGTGGCCGTGTCCGTTACCCCCACCATTACTGCCTCCGCCACTGCCATTCGGATTCACCTTTTTACGCCTTTTACTGGATAGAGAGGGATCATTATAAGTTTTATATAAAGTTGTAATATTTATGTGTTTGTATCTGCGTCTAATCCTCTCGGGACGCGGCTCTCAACAGTTTGGTTGCAGTGCACAGGGAAGTTATGTGAGAGCCGAAATTACCAAAGCACACTGACACATTATTAAATGCTCGTAACAAACAAAGACACACTTAAGTTGCCCCGGATGACTCATACAGAGCTGCAAATAGACACAAGAGGACCAGCAAAGACTATAAACTGCTGGGGAAAGCCATGATTAATTTAACCCGGGGAGAAAGTGTGATTATATCTGCAATTAAGAGGATTTTTCCAGATATCTTTGACTAAATATCACAGAAAATCTTCAAGCAGGCCTGAAATGAGGTCCTAAATTTTTGATGTGTCAGGGATTTATGGGCGACTTGTGGTTGTTTTTCCCGTTTTATTACTGCCGGTCATATCACACATTACTCCAAGAATGGCATAAAGAGAGAGAATCCTAACACTCTGTAGACCTTCATAAAAACTTTCAGTTTAAAACATTTTAAAAATTAGCTAAAACATCAACAGAATGTGAAGAAAATGACAGTTTTAACGTTTTCTCTAAGACCTGTGTATCTATCGAAGTTAGCATGTCCCAGTCCAGACAGTCAGCTAATATGACCACTAGTTGCACAGTTAACTGGGCTTAGTAGCTAACGGCGGCAACAGTCAACAGCAGTTAGCGGTTACTCTGGTGATATGCTATAATAATCCCCTTATTTGTTTGAATTCAACAGTTGGCCAATTCTTACATACCGCTCCTTTAATTTCACGCCATCTTTATACGACTGGATACGTATAAAATAAAAACAAACAGCGCATATCTGACCTGTGCCATCCAGAGTATATCCTCTGCAGTCTGCGTGTGAACTTGCGATAAAGGTGACTGATGTAGCGTAGCATCTCCTCGTAGCACGAGCCCGGTTCGCTGTAGCTGGCGAGCGTCGAGTCGTTGGACATGTAGCGAGCGCGCTGCTCCCTCATCAGGGCGTTCTCCCTCTGCTTCGTCTCGGAGAACTGGGTGGCGATGACCACGAGGCACAAGTTGATCATGAAGAAAGAGCCCACCTGGTTGCAGACGAAAATTTAATTTTATTTGAGGAGCAACTCACTGTTGACTACATCTCTCCTCAAGGTGTTAAAAGTCTAATAAAACACTGTGTAGACTATTAGCCGTATTAGCGCTGCAGCCTGTTTGGTCAGAATCTGGGATTATAAAACCGACTTTGTTTTCATCATTACTTATAAATTCTGCTCGAGCTCTAACGAGGTGGCCTTGGCAGGAAGTTAGAAATATATACCAAGTCTATAAAGAAATGTCTATTTAACATGCCATTACTGTGCGTTACTGACAGAGAGATAGGAAATTAAAAGAGCACTTTTTCCATCTTTTTTTCTTCTCAGCTATCTTAATTTCTGTCTCAATCACTTTCTATATGAAGCGCTTCTCTTTTTCTTTCTGCTCTTCCCCTCGTTCTTTCTCCCTCCCCTACTTTATCTCTCTCTTTCTCTGAATGCATGATAAGCACTTTTACATCAAACGGCAGGGGAGCTCATACAGCGTTGTAAAATGTAGCCAAAGCCAGGATCTTTGAAAACCCCCCACAAAAGCCTGATAAGAGTAAAATTATACACGGCAAGATGTCTGCCAGGTTCAACAGAGGAGAGCGATGCTGCAAGCAGAGTTCAGTGGTTTACTTTAGAGAGGTTATTTTTGGTTTTCCAAACTGGGACTGAAAGTACACACAAATATCTTTCAGGAACAACGTGTCATGCATATGCAAATGTGTCGAGCATTCAGACCACAATACTGCAGACAGTGTAGAGCTTTATGAAGAGAAGCAGGATTAAAGCAATGAATGGTCTGAGTTCTACAGAAGCTCTGATATGGGGAGCCATTTTCAATTTTTTTTCTAAGGTACTAAAACTAATAGCTGATTTAATAATTTTGAACATGGGCTAGTGGTGCACTCAGCCTCTTGTGGCCGAAATAGGTATTACAAAAACAAACACAGGGACCAATTGTTGTTAATATTGAAGACTGTGTCAGTTAATCATGTTTGCCAAGTGAGGAGTATATTTTAAAGGTGCAGTATATACGATTTTAGTTGAAAACATTCAAAAATTAACTTAAATTATCAACAGAATGCGAAGAAATAACAGTTTTGACGTTATGCCGGCTATGTGCTATGTTGCAGAGATATCTACTGAAGTGAGCATGCTAACCAGCTAATCCTGGCCTGTCCTGGTCCAATGCTCCTGTGCTAGCAGTATAAACACCAACACTTCCCCAGTGCTCAGAGTTCCTGGTCCAGACTGCTAGCTGCACAGCTAACTGGGCTAACTAGCCAACAGCAGCTACAACGAGCAGCCGTTAGGGGTTACCCTAGAGATATGCTGCCCCCCACTTTGACAAGTGGACGATTCTTACATATTGCACCTTTAATATAATGTTGTGTATTTATATGGCACGTTCTGATCTAATTCCTACTTATAATTCATGTGAACAACTAGACTCCACAGATGGCTGCTACTCCACCAAAAAAAGGCCAAGTTATTTCAGAACTCCACAGTGAGTCAGGATTACAGTCAAACACTGAGCTTTGTTGGGTTTGTGCTAATTAAATGCTGGAGTGATTTTTGCTTGGGTCAGGTTCAAACAAGACCCATGTAGGTCTGTGCCAGATATTTTGGACCAAATCAAAAGTGTAGTTTTAATTTGTTTTAATTAATTTTGCTTCTATTTCTGGGCATGCTTTTTGAGACAACACATTAAAAAAAATCAGGAAAAGGCTGTTGACTAAACTGAAAACAAACACAAGGGGATACTTACGATAATGAGCAGTATAAAATATATAAAATTGTAGAAGGAGTGAGCGTCCATGACATAGTACATGATATCTACCCATCCTTCCAGTGTGATGACCTGGTGGTGGAGACAAGAAAACACAGAGAGGGAGAATCTGTATTATAATGAGAAAGGAGAAAAGACATTCCTTCATGGCTCTGCCCATCGCTTTTTCTCTAAAAACATATGACAAACACGCCCACGCATGCACGCACAAAAACTGGGCACACACACAAAACTGCACACAGACGCACACAAACACCCATAGCACGCCGCAGTCAGATGCATTACATTTCCAATTCTGTTTTTAATGGCCGTTCCTCAGAAGAAAGCCTGTGGTGTCCCTCCAACTTCTTCTACATGTGTGTGTGGGTGAGTGAGTGTGTGTTTGTGCCAGGGGACTGACGCAGCTCTTTCATGTGGCCACTATGCTAATGAACAGCGGAGATGCTGAGGCCTGAAAGCAGTGGCTCAGCTCAGCCAAGCCGATAATACAGTCACACCTCAACATTTACACCTCGACTGGCATAACACGCTGCAGCTGCCAGCGCGCACGCAACAATGGCGCGAACACGCCGGACTCACACGCCAACAGGCACGTGTGTGCATGGATACTTGTGTATTCATAAAGAATTGTACACAGACCCTCTATCCACAGACAACCACACACTGACACACACACACAGACCCAGAGGAGACTAATCCGCTCTCTACTGGAATGCTCTACTTGCACCAGATTGACAAAGGAGCCGAGGATTCTCATTTCAGAGCTGCAACGAGCTTGTAAATTGTAATCATTGTGCATCTTTTTATTCCGTAGACAGAGAACACAAACCAGCCGTCAAACATGATATATATTTACTCAGCCAAACTAATAATCTGGTACATAAAAACTGGAAAGCATAAAAACAAACAACCATGTAGAGCAACGTGGAGAATAGAGACTGGAGCAGACTGTCCCTCATTCATGCAATTCATCAAGAATTGGGATTGTGATGTATATGGAGCGATTTTATGTTTGTTTTTTTGGTTGTTTTTTACATTTTAAAACAAGTCCCCATCTACTTCAGTTGTCTAGGATAATGCTTTTATCCTGTGTAGCCCCATAAATCTTTTGTAGACTATGAAATGTCAACCGACTGACCATCAGCAGGGGGGGTGAGCAGAAAATGAATTTTCATTTTTGGGTGAACTTGTCCTTTAAAAAATGAAAACAAAACAATTTTTTTAAGGAGCAGCAACTCTTGGGCTGCTTTGAATCTTCATCCTCTGTCGAGCCGGGCTGTTAAAGAGGCATCAAACCTGAACAAATCGCTCTCGCTGACCCCCAGGCTGCCCCCACCCTCTGCTCCAGACCCACTTTGAACATCAGACATAGCTACAGTCCTGACATTCATGCTAATGACATACATGTGGAGAGGAGGGCACATTCTCAGCTGTCACTGGTGAATGAACATATGTGTGTGTGTACAAGGTCATTAGTCATTAACCTGTTAATAGGTGTCAATATTGGCCCGAAGACCCGAATGTGTTTTTGCTCCTCTTGTCATCCTTCACCTGTCTACTCCAGCCTCTCTACCTCTTCTTCTTTTTTCCACACTTAGTTTTTATCTATTATTATCACTCCTCCATTCAAAGCCCAACTTTGCTCTTTTTGCTCTCCTCAAAGTGATGACAGAGGTCTTTTTGAACGACTGGTCAAGATGAGGTTTGAGTGACAACCTCCCTTAAAATCAGTTATAATCCCACACTAATGAATTATGGTATGAGCCCTGCAGTCAAGAACAAAATAAACATACAAACAAGCAGTAAACTATTATGAAGTGACCCTAAACAAACCTAACCTCTAACAAATGGCTAAATTTCCATTTTTTATGAGGACAAATTGCGAAATATCAAAAGATACTTCTGGAATAAACAAAAGGAGCCAACACAGGAAGCCATCATGCTATATTTGGTGTATGGCCGAACCCTCGGCGGGACCCGACGTGACATGTTAACAGCTTGCTGTACTCCGCAGGAGTCCCAGGGTAACTCTGAATTAACTCAATTTGAAGCCATGGGCTGAAATCTTTTCAAAACCCTGTGCTGAGATGTATAATTCATGTTTTTTTTGTTTTTTACAAATACTGAGGGAATAAAGCTCTATGCTGGGATAACAAGCAAAACAGCTCATTTAACATTCAATATGGCCTTCTCCTGTTTTTTGCATTCTTTCTGTTTTTCTCTGCTGTGTCTGTATCTCAACCACTTTTCTTTTTCTCCCTCACTCTGGCTCTCTGTTAATCACTGTTTCCATCAACCTGTCAACAAACAGTCTGTACGATGCCTAAAATGTTTAAATTGAATTTGTTTGGCTGGGCATTGGTTTTGCCAAGGTATTCACTCAATGCCTGTGTCGTTCTTTATCTGCAATGACATCTACAAATAATATTGCATACTTTTCTTAAATTATTAAGGAACGTTGCATGCATTGGAACTGACAAGCAATGTATTTGCAGTGGTGGAAAGACTCCTGAAAATATGTACTCAAGTGCGAGTACAGTTACATTACTGAAAGATTACTCAATTACAAATAAATCTACTGGTATTAAACTGATGCTTCAGTAGAAGTACAAAGTATTCTTCTTAAATGCTACACAGTATTAGTTACTTTTAAACCATTGATGTTTAAAGGAATATCAACATTGTAATTAGTTACTTCCACCCTGCTTATCTGAATAGAAACCTATCTACGCTTATGAGCGCTTTTATCTTGTATCTGTTGTGTTCACAAAGTATAAACACACAGATCCTGAGAACCAGATGATACAGACTTCTATTTTAAACCTGCTTGTCATTCCGATGACACTGCTACACCCGAGTGTGCAGGTAGCAGCACCTCCTGACTGCGGAGACAGAGCACAATCTGGCGACTGAACCCATGACTAATGCCTACAACCTTTTCAGTGCAACAGATCCTAAAAATACACACACATAGACATCATACACCTGGCTTAAAGACTATTATTATCTGGGAATGTGCTCCTTGCTAAACCATCACAATAGAAAAAAAAAAATTCTGCAAAAATCTAATCGTTAAAGCCTCTGACTGCAAGCTGAGACCACACATGCACTGGAAGTTGTCTGTACCTAAGAGGTATTAGTATTTGTGCGTTGGACTGTGTGTGTATTCGTGCTGTTTGGGGTAAACTGGAGGTAAGACTCTCTTTGAGAAAGTCATGTTGTGCAAGTCAAAGTCTATTAGACACAGAGTCAGATCTATCGTGGCGTCCCGGGCAGATCTATTAAAAGAGCCGGAATTCATATCACAACAGCACAGACAGTGTTAGCACAAAGACTCAACAGCTCCGGGAGGAGGTGGAACCAGCAAAAGGGAGGAAGAAAAACACATTTTCACAATCAGTGGGTGGAAAAGAAATCACATTCAGGTATGTGCCCTCTGATGGCCTGAGTGGAGGGATTTTTTTCCTGGATGGATGACTATATAATTTCAACAGACCGGAAACAGAAAAAGGTTAATTTTGTGTTATTTTTGTCTGATGACTAATTTTGTGTATGAAAAAA